>NW_022985190.1:620681-692385 GCF_010093535.1 Lindgomyces ingoldianus
GGGTGTTGTTGTGGGTAAGAAGGCGGAGGTGCAGGAATGCAGTTGGCCAAGGTCGACGCAAGAAGAGGCACAAGACCACGGGATGCGGGATGGGGCGTGGGGAGGAGAGTTTTGAGGTGAAAAGCAGCGAGGGCAGGCGAGAGCAGGCGAAAGCAGAGCGAGGGCGACGTTGGGGTGCGCCAAGGCAAAAGCTTGTCGAGGCGATCTCGAAGAGTGAAAGGCTCGCGGCGCTGCGTTCGCCTGTGCGCGTGAATGCGGGGGCTCGTCCACCGGTTTGCGCACCACGCAGCCGCAGAGACCGCTGAGCTGGACACAGCTGCCCCGTAATTTTGAAATGGGACACGCCCCTAGATGTGAGAGGGTGATGGCATTACATTTCGCTTCGGAAGATCGGCAGAAGGATGCACAGGGTGCATTGCAGGCTCCCAACATCGAACACCGCGCCTGGGCCCGCTGATCCAGCTGCGTCTCTTCGCGTGGCTAGCCTATAAACGGTCCCAGGCGGCCAGGCTTTTGCACTAGAAAATATCAAGGGACGACGACCTCGAGTACTCACCAATATCTCCTTGAGACAGTCTGCAAAGATGAGGGGTGCTGACGGCTGCATGGCCACAGACACGGTTCGTCATGGCAGACAGAACTCAAACTTGCTGGTGTTGAGGAGCTAGAGAACGCGCCTAGAACGACGTGCAGCAAACTTTGCCAAGCAAGCAACCTTATCCTGTCCGCTGCCGAACGTTCGTACTCCAGGACTCAGCCGAGAGTTTCCGCCCCTAAGATGTTTGGTGAAGATGGCGCTCGTACACCCGAAGTTGGCAAGGAGATATGGTACTCTCTGTATACAGTTAACTGATACTCTTGTGTCTGTCCACGGGGTGTACTCGAGCACGACATCGCGCCCGTTGAACATCGTGCCTTCCCCGCATTAGTGCGGTGAGCCCGATTTGGCAAGCCGAGATATCTGCTCCAAGCAATAGCGATAGCGATCTGATCCGATCAAGCTCCTTGACTCTCCACCCTAGGATACAAGACCTGATCGGCCATTCAGCAAATGCACATTTGACACGCCAGTTATCGGCATGTCAGACTCGCGTATCTGCAGAAGAAACGAAACTCAGTTGTGCTGCGGGGAATTATCAAGCTTAGTCGAGGGAGGCTGGAGTGCAGCACCGTTGTCCATGCTAGAGAGGGCGAAAACGCCTGGTGCAAGACAAATACAGCGGAATGCCACCTTGTTATCGAGGTCCCTATCTCACAAAACGGCCCGTCTCGTCCATGGCATGATAATTGGAGAAGCCAAGAGAAACAAGCTTGTGGTGCAGCCATGCACGTCCCCAGTCACATTCAGCTTCGCACTCGGTGACATCTCCTCCAGCAGCATACACTGCGCTCTCTCGCACATACGTATATGAATGTTCATCAACGTCATTATCAGTTGGTTATGGTACAAAGACTTACCGTATTCCTCGCGATTGCCGTTGCCCGTTTGGCTTCGCACATCGGCACGCGAGAGTGCCGAGATGGCCCAGCCCTCTGGTGATGTACGAACGACTCTGCAGTTATTAATCCCCAGACGACAGCACCTTCACCCAACCACACGTCATTTGTGCCGTTTCTTTTTTTTGGCATTCTCACATGGTAGCCTCTGCCGTCCATGAATCCCTCTGAGCAGCAGCGAACATCCGTACCATCGGATCTGGAAAAAGAGAAGGAACTCGACATGCCGAATGTGTCCTCGAGAGCCTCGAGCCAGTCGCGAATAGATGGGAGGACCCCTGAGTCTCACCGGCCTCTTGCCACAAAGGAGGCGCAGGAGTTGGCAGGAGAAACTCCTGCGGGCTTCGAGGCATCGGGAGAGCAGAAGCCGCACAGGAGCAAGCTCAAGATTGCTCTCATAATGCTCTCCCTAGGCATTTCTGTGCTCCTTGTCGCCATCGATATAACCATCGTGACCACCGCTCTCCCTACGATTTCTGAGCACTTTCATTCTGCAGCTGGTTACACCTGGATTGGCTCAGCCTATCTTATTGCGAATGCTGCAGCGACGCCAATATGGGGCAAAGTCTCAGATATCTTCGGTCGCAAGCCTATTCTACTTGTGACGAATGTCATCTTCTTCATTGGATCCCTGCTGGCAGCCGTATCCGTAAACATAAATATGCTGATCACCGCAAGAGTAGTTCAAGGAATAGGTGGAGGGGGGTTGATAGTGCTTGTCAACATTGCGATATCGGATCTTTTTGCGATGCGCGAACGTGGGGCATATTTTGGGATAATAGGAGGTATGATTTTTGATGTTGTCTACTTTCAACTTTCCCGGGCCGAACGTCACAGATTATATCGAAATGGTTACTTTAGAAACTATGTCATGACGGTGGATGGCTTCAACGTAGTCGACGTTATTGCTTTAAGTGTTCTCACTAACATCTACATAGGAGTTTGGGCACTTGCATCTAGCTTGGGACCAGTGGTAGGAGGTGCATTTACGCAGAATGTCTCGTGGAGATGGTGTTTTTACATCAATTTACCATTAGACGGTCTAGCCTTCTTCATCATCCTCTTCATACTCGATCTCCACACCCCAAAGACGCCGTTGCGCAAAGGACTAAAAGCCGTGGATTGGCTCGGCGCATTCACAATGGTTGTGGGCACAACCATGCTCCTTCTTGGCCTGGAATTCGGTGGAGTCTCATTTCCCTGGAAATCTGCAACTGTCATTTGTTTAATTGTCTTCGGGGTCATTACGATAGGGTTTTTCTTCGTCGTTGAGTACCGGCTTGCGCCATACCCATTGATGCCCCTCGATCTCTTCTCAAAACGTTCGAATCTTGCCGCCCTCGGAGTGTGTTTTTTCCACGCCTTCGTTTTCATATCGGGATCATATTTTCTCCCGCTTTATTTCCAGGCGGTTCTCGGTGCGACTCCAATTCTATCGGGGGTCTACCTCCTCCCAACGGCGCTGTCGCTCTCATTCCTTTCCGCTTTTACAGGGATTTTCATCCGAAAGACTGGCCAGTATCTTCCACCTATATGGGCGGGTATGACCTTCATGACCATAGGCTTTGGACTCTTCATCAACCTTGGTCCTAGTTCCCCCTGGGCAAAAATCATTTTATACCAAATCGTGGCCGGCGTTGGAGTTGGCCCTAATTTCCAGTCTCCACTTATAGCGTTGCAATCGCTAGTCCCGGTATGTTGCTTTCTATTCCGAAGCGAAGCCGTTAGCAGTTAGTGCCTACATATTATCACATAGAACGAACGGTGGCAAGTGTCGTAAAATCGATAAAGAGATTGCTACAACCCTTCTCACGCTCCGTCGGATGCTCCATACATAGGTAGCATAGCCGCATCCTAACGAGCCACTCCATCACACTTCAGAAAATTTGCAACTAACAAGAAATGTTCCATTCAGAAACGCGACATCGCCACCGCAACCGCCACCTTCGGCTTTATCCGAAACCTTGGCTCCGCAATCTCCATCGTTGTCGGTTCCGTTGTCTTCCAAAACCAAATGATTTCAAAGCAAGCCATGCTTCGAGCCTCACTCGGACCTCAGACGGCATCCGCGTTTGGTGGCGGCTCTGCGGGCGCCAATGTCAGGATCATTGCCTCACTGCCTGACAGCCAGAAAGCTGTTGCGAGGAAAGCGTTTGCGGATAGTCTGTCGACTATGTGGATTCTGTATGTTGTGTTTGCTGCGGTGGGGTTGGGGGTGTCCTTTTTGATTACGAAGAATGTATTGCAGAAACAACATGAAGAGACGAAGACTGGGTTGGAAGAAGAGAAGAAGAAGAAGCTGGAACGCGAGCAGGAGAAGGCGGAGAAGAGACGGAGTAAATTGGCGAGTAGGGGTGAGCTGACAATTGATACTGAGGCGGGAACAGCAGACGCGGCGAAGGAGAAGGATGTGAGAGTGTGAGGATAATCACAAATAGCTGTTATGGGGAAGGAACTACATCCGTAATGTACGACGTATAGTGTAACATAACATATATAGACAACGTCCCAAAATAATGTAGAATACAAGATCAAAAGTTCTTTCTATCCCCCTACCATAACTTATATAACTTCGCTTCAGTTGAGAAAATAAACCCAAAGTTGATATTAGCACAGCACCTGCGCAAAAGCCTTGCCGCACGTTAAACATCTATACTAATCCCAAGAAAAGGTATGGTACGGGAGTCCTTTTGCTCCGTGGCCGGATTTCCTAGAAGGCAAACAGTTACAGGCTCGAGATTTCCCAGGACAGACGTTGTGTGCAATTTCGTCACTGTTCACGCTGTGGATGAAGTTGAACGCAACGCTCAGGCCCCGTAGTGGATCTTGTGTCCGCATCTGGTCGAAGACATCCTATCACATAACTTGGAAGACGACAGATGGATTTCAGGGCAGAAAGTTGCGTCTGATCGGCATGTTCCATAAGACCAGCAAGAGGTTTAACGGGCCGAATCCATCCTATTGACGTTCTAAGGTGCAAATGAGTTGTAAATCGACGTACGAAACTAGTGATGAATCAATCAAGACATCAGATAACCGTTCACTTACTGTCCTCTAAAGTTAGGAATTGGAATTAAGGTTTGCTCTTTACTGTTCATATGTCATGTCATGCAAGGCTTTTCATTCTATAGGCATCTACATTGTAGCACAACATTTGCGTATATATGTTCCTATATCCCTGCTTATAGAAAGCCCATCCTTTTTGCCTAACTCATGATATGAGTATGTTGCTACATACGCGAACCATGACATTATTTCTGATTGAAATCTCCACCCCTTGGAGGTCGAAAACAGTTGTCATAAATAAAAAAGGGTCATCGAGAGGGTATCAGTGTCGACATAGCTTCCCCAAACCCGCATATAAGTAGAAATATATACATGAAAGATGGTCATTCGCTCGAAAACATCAATGGAAGGCTGGCGGTTGTTGTTGAGCGGACTGAACGATGAACATAGCACGCTAGAAAGAGAATGCTGAACGCAGGAAGCGAGAAATTCGATCCATGTGCTCTGTAGAGGATCCTTCCTTGCGCAGCCACGGCGATGAGAGGGTCACTCGTTTGGCTTTACCCTTGTGCTTGCTTCGGGCCTGCTCGAGGAATGACCTGCCAAATCTCAAACATTGTCTTTAGTAAAGACAGCAGACAATGGTTTCTTTTTCTTCTTACCTGGTGCCAGTTCCTCGCCATGGCTCTCCCAGGGTAGGACGTCATTCTTTCGGATGCGACCACCTAAGCCGAGTCGCTCGCGAGGTGACCGATACCAGGAAGCCGACATTTCCGAGGGAGTAACCGAAGGAGCGATCGAGATAACATCGCTGTCTTTGGGTGGACCATCGTGATTGGCCAAGGGAGCAATAGTATCGTTGCTTGAAGAGGCCTCGTACACGGTGGGCAACTCCGACGAAATCGGTCTGGTTGTGATTGCTAACAAACTTGAAACGTCTGCAGCTATCTGCGGGACTTGTATTGACAGCGGCCGACTGAAATTCATTGTCGTCGGGCTTGGAGTCCCAATTGACGGGGTGAGTTTAGTTTTATTAACCAGAGAGGGTGTCGGGATCTGGTCAGTCACTGGATCGCATTCAATGAAGTCTTGCAGTTCATCAGTTGAACCCTCCTCCTCCTCCCCCTCATCGTCGTCGTCGTCAGGCAATTTGAACTCTTGGGCTTCTCCGGCTAAGAATCCATCAGGATTTGAGGCCATTTTAAGTGTGACGAGTGGGTCAATGTTTGCACCATGCGATATAGTATCGCCCCGAGAAAGAGGCTCGATTGGATCCAAATTGAAGACTCGAGGCGCTCTGTGGATCCTACTTGACTTTGCATCCTCCCCATCTATGGTTATAGCTGAGGGGGCTGAAGGCAGATTTCGGGAAGCCAGTTCTTGAGACGAACAGGGTAGCGCACCGGTTGGATTCGGATTATCAGGGAAGAAGTATGTGATTTCTGGAAGGGAGGACATAGACAGGGAGCTCATCTGTTGGAGGGATTTTCGTGTGTATGTGATAGATGGACCGGAATCTCGACGGTGACTTGTACTATTAAACCCTCCCGGAAAAGGCGATAAGTCAAGTTGTACATTCGACACAGAGTTTGCAGAAGATGCGATGGAGTTCGGAGGATTCTGGCTGCCGTCCGAAGATAGGGAAAATACTGAGGAAACAGGGACACTGGAGAGCCTTGAGGTTGCTTGCGTGGATATGCTATTTCTGTTCTTTTTCGAGATGAATGAGTCTCTTGTTCTTACTGATTCGGGGACACCATCCCATTTTGAGTTGACCTTAGGTACAGTAGGGGGGAGCTTCTGTGGAGATATGCTGCCCAATCCTACCTGGTTAGCTTTCCTTCCCTTTTCGGCTGCCTGTTTGCGCTGCTGCTCGGCAAATTGCTCAAGAGCCAACTGAGATGGTTCCTTCAGCGTAAGAAAGCCGAGAACCGCATTAGCTTTCTTCTTCGGTGATTTGGACGAGCTCGGTGTCGAGACATTGGAAGCCAGGCTGGGTGAAGTAAGGTTCTTGGAATCGAACGAGGGGCGCACTGGAGAAGATGTAGTCGTAGAGCTGGGAGTAGAGAGACGCTGATCTGGGTAGGGGTCGTTGGACTGGGTTTCAGAAGCTGAAGTGGTAACGGAGGCAGTGGAAGAGAGCGATGTCTGATCGGTGGGAAAGCGGTTTCTGTATGCAAGCTTCGGCATTCGAGGCGGAGGCGCAGCCCGCGCTGACAATTCCCCTGGAGGCGCCATGCGTTTACCAAGCAGCCAGAAGCGCAGACTCTGATTCTGGCAAGCAACACAACGGCGATGATCTTGCCGATCGACTGTTTCAGTAAAGGACAGGCTTTAGCGCCGCCGCCGTCCGGGAGTGATTAGCAGATGTACAACTCAAGGGCAAACTGGCATGGCGACCAGCAAGGAGTGAAAGCGGTTAGTACATTTATGAGGGCAGGAGGCAAGAGAGCTCAGGGGCAGGGGAGAGGAGACTTGAAGGAAAGCAAGTAGTGCTTAAATGGAGCCGGAGAGATCTAGGGAATAGACATTTGATAGTAGAGGAAGGCACAGCTGCTGGGTGACGGCAGCGGCAGCGGAAAAAGAAACAGCGCGGCAGGGCAAATTTGGGAGAGGTTAAGGGTTGCCAATAATACCACGGCTTGACAGCCTGTCTGCGTTCGAGAGCGGATTGACAGCTTGCGAGAGGCGTGTCGCTATGACCCCCGACTTACCGTCATTGGCCGCCCTGGATGCGTGGTTGAGCTGGAGTTCACACCAAGTCTGGCCTGTCTGCTGTTCCGGGCTGCGTACTAGAATTACAGCACGTGGGCGGCGTAGTAATAGTAACTGTCTCAGCACGTCGGGGATGAAAAGGAGAGTTATTGCAGTCTTTCCTTCATTATGATGGGTCTGACGGGAGTGGCGGAGAGAGTGAAGGGGTCAACATGGGATGCATCGACATGGGAGATGGCCAGCAGGGGATGGTTATGTGTGCATCGGAATCTGATTCCTCTTCGGCGCCACAGTCCCAACAAGGCTTGACGCCACACGGCAGTGCCAATATCGTAATCGTATTTCTTCTGCAAGAAGGCTCCGGCTGCTCGCCCTTGTGCTAAACCCGTCCACGGCCGCGGGTTCTCCACAACGCCGCTCACTCATCACGTCCTGGTACCTGAGCAGTCTCCCCACCCAAGGCTCTCCACGCAGACTTCCTCGCCGCAATGCCAGCTCTGACGATACCGTCGCCCACCGACACCGGCCCCGCCTCTTCTACAAATGGCCTCGCGCACCCCAACCATCCTCATCGCTCAGAGTCGGGCTCTCCCGACCGGCCGCCAGTGTCGCCTATTACTCCTACAGCATCCGTCGCGCAGTTGGCTCCAATCGACCCCACAGAGCCTCGCACACAGGTGGCCCCCTCACTCGCGGCAGCCTTTCGACAGCGGCCGGTTCCGGTGCCTATATCAGAGAGCGAAAATCCGGACGCGATAGCTTTACGTTCAGCCATATCACTACTCCAGCTGCAGCGGGAGAAGAGCAAACAGGATCTTAGAACGTTAGAAGACTTGAAATCCGCCGCCGTGTCTGATCCCCATAGATTCGTGCGCTTAATCCAATCTCAGCGAGAGCATCACTCCAAGCTGGGCGCCGACATCCTCACCCCTACTCTCTCCAATATATCTGGCTCAAGCCTGGCTGGTAGCAATGTTGTTGACGGCGAGCCACAGCTTGGGGACGGACGCAAAGATTCTGCTAGTATAGAATCGCTGGGTCCTAGAGGCGACTCTGCTGCCCAGCTTCCTTCAATTCCTCAACCTCAAAATATCATTCGATGTCCTCCAGTCAATTGGGCAAAGTATCACATAGCAGGCGAGCCTTTGGATAGGTTGCATGATGAGCAGAGGCAGTATCCCAACATGCGCGAGCCGCCACGGACGCAATATGGTACGAAAGTACCACCACACGCACTTGCGGCACCGTATTCTCCTTTCACCGATGGACTAGGCGAGGCACAGCCAACACAATCACGGCGAGCGTCGAAGAAACCACCTTTCTAGATCGCGTTCCTCCAAAGGCGGTTTTGTCCTGCGCTTCTACTTTGTATTTCGGTTTCGTGACGGGGCACTGGGCTGGCGCGGTTTCTGCTGGCTACATTCGCCAATTAGCCCGGGGAAACATTCGAACAAAGGCTACTCATTTGACGATTTTTATGTGGTGATGGACGAATGATAGACGTCTTAACGAAAGAGGGACGCTGTTCCCAGTAATGACGCCCAACAATAAACTACTTAGATCACCCCTTACCCGCTTTGCAAAGTCACTAATCGTCTCCAGAGTGGGTGTGCTAGGGCTGCGCACTACTTCTTTCCATATACTGAAGGTCTGTTCAGTCAAGAATTTTCAAGCGTCTCTTCAGTACACTCTGTCTTCTCATTCCCTTGCCTTTCCTCCGCCCACCTTGCGCGGCCTTGGAAGTGGCAGTGGCAGTGCAGTCACGGTGCGTCTCAAAGGCGGTTCCTAGAGCGTCTTAGCCATTTCCTATTCTCGTTTGCCTTATGACGGCGGCGTGTTCACTCTCGCCATTTACGTGTGGCGCAACAGGGCATGCGTAAGCGAACAAATGTGCCCTCACGTGCTTAGACCCCGGCGCAATGACGCGTGTTGCTTCACAGCTTGATTGACGATATTGCCTCATTGGCCCACAGTCCACGTCAAACCCTTTAGCCTTTGATGGCTTCGGGAGAGGCACGTATGCGTTAAGCCTCAGTGAAGATCTCTTAATATCTGGTTTTTTGCATTCGGTGGAAGGATGGCAGTGGCAGCAATCAAGCTTGACTGGCTCCCTTCTTTAAGTGACGTGAAGCATTCCAGTCAAGAACTTATACCTCGACGCGCCCTGAACTTCCCTTTCTACCCTCCAATCTGCCAGCAGCCTCTACCATAATCCAAATCGATACATTTACCTTAACTCACTCATCTTCAACATGCGCCTGTCGGCTCTAATTCCAGCCCTGTGCTGCACGGCAGCTTTGGTGTTGTCATTCCTTTGTCTCTTCGCAGGCAATAAGGAGAATTTTATGGAAGACTATCATCTTCTTACTGTAAGTCCCTCCAGTTTAGGTGGTTCTTGATGCCAACTACCTGGCTTCATCAATGCTAACTTCTCAAGCTCAACACATCCCGCATCGGAGAGAATCTCCTGAACAGTTCTACCTCTGGGAACTCGGACAACACGATCTCTAATCTTTTCCATAATATCACCAACTCGATCTCTAACAAAATTAATGACGCCGCCGGCGACTTGGCAGAAAAACTCGGTGTGGACGATTTCTACAGTGCGCATATTCTTGACTATTGCTACGGGGACTACGTTCCTACCCCTCTCGCCAACGCCACAGTCTCCAGTAGCGACATCCATAAGAACGTGACCAGATGCTCGAATCGCACCGCGATGTTCCATTTCGACCCCACCGAAGCCCTACAGCGAAGCTTAAATCAGTCCGGCGTAGACATTACTTTAGATGATCTTCAGTGGCCAAAAGACATTCAGAACGGCATCGATGCTATTAAGATACTCCAGGAGACGGTTTTCGTTCTCTATTGCATTTCAATTGGCCTGATATTCTTAGCCCTCATTGCCGCTTTCCCGGCCCTGATTGCTGCAGGTAGAATGGCAGCTTGTCTGAACGTTATGGTGGCTTCCGTAGCTTTTATTGCCATAGGTTTGGCCAGTGCGATTGTATGTTGTTTCCCTTGGAATCCTCCATTAGAGACACCGATCAGGCTAACATAGTCTAGGTGACTGCGTTCATAGTTAAGGGCTCACACCTAATCAACAAGTATGGCAATGAAATCGGCGTCGAAGCACATCGCGGTGGGAGGTTCTTAGCGATAACATGGGCAGCGACTGCTCTCATGTTCATCACGCTCCTCCTCTGGTGTTTTGAGACTTGCATCGGGCACCGCCGAAAGGAGAGATATGTGGCTCCTAAGCGTGGCTAGGCGACCTGGGAATGAATGAAGTAATCAATGTTTGAGTGGTGGGTTATATTGTTACGATTTATGTCCTTCCTTTGGTTGAAGCACTATACCCTTAACTGCATGTAGATAGGTGACTGCTGTAATGTGATTTGGATTTTCTTGAAACGTTCGAGCCTGACAGTGGCATGGTGAATTCATCTCTAATCTGTTATATAACCGTACGTCCTTCAAACTTCGTCGAAGTCTTCAACGCCGCCATTTTCCTTCACTCCCCCAAATGTCATCCTTCTAGTCTATACGAGTCAAAAATTTTCAATGTTTCTCAAGAATTCGGAATAACACATTGATAGAAGGGTATAGGGCTAAGGTCCTTACAACTGAACCTTAATAGAAGGCCAGTGTGTGCGTTCAATTCCGTTGTTCCGAGTCAATTCACTAATACATTTATGAGTCTTCTAACCATATCAAACGTTAATCCCCAGGCACGTAACAAGATTATAAGAGTCTTCCAAACCGTATCAAAATCTGACCCTCAGGCGCTCCTTATTAGCTTTTTGGGTTATTTTGCATGAGCACGGTAATAGATGATGAATATGTTGTGCATTGCGTTGTGCACTGGATAATGGGCTATTCTTGTTGAGTCAGAGAGGCAGAATTCCTGATAGCTCTGCGTAGTTTCGCAATGGCTCCAAACAAATGCCATTCACGCTTTCTGGATCTTATGCCTGATCATCTTCTCTCGTGAGTGAAGCGAATTCCTCACGGCGGAGAGCTGCATTCACCATCATTGCCAGTGCAAGCGGACAAAGGGATGTGAGCCAAACACCGCTCCAGAAACATATGAGCTAAGTACCACTCCATAAACTTTTGGAGATGGGGATAAACAGGACGCAAGCCGAACCCATGGGAATGGATGCCCCAGAAAACTAGGTCATCCTTTCCAAACATACAGAACCCACACCCTTGCCCCCTATGGATCGGGGCTCGAAAAGAGCGAATGAAGTTGGAGGAAAGCAAAAATAGAGTGAGAGTCGAGGAATGGAAATGGGAGGTCAAATATATTAGCTTAGTCCCCGAGATACAGAAGTGGAGTGAATAGAGAGGCGTTGGAAAACTTCATGGGTTGATGGGGCTTTGACGAAGATGGGGAAAAGGGCGGAATAAGAGTCCTGCTGCTGGAGGTATGAGAGTTGGGCGTTGAATGGCATACTGAGTATTTGGACATGGAAACTATTTTGTTTGTATTGGAAATAGTGTAGAATGGGATGTGTTCGTAAGGTGAGTAGAGACAGTTGGGAAGGGTCACGTGCGAGGAAGCTTGTCCGCAGATGGCACCTCGAACCGATCCATGAGCTCAGCATAACCACCCTCTTCAACACTCCAACGCCGCATCCCGACCTCAATTGGCCAACGCAACGAGACGAACTACCTACTCACACGAGCCTATCTGCGTCCGATCGTTCGCGCATTGAAGCGCACCACCAACATGCCGACACCCGAATCCGAGCTCTTCCTGGCTAAGAAGCCCAAAGTTCCACCCACTTTCGAAGGCGTCGACTTCGACGACAATCAGGCCCTCAAGGCTGCCCAAGATGCAATCATTCGTGAACAATGGGTGAGGAGCATGATGGCGAGGTTGGTGCGCGAGGAGATGGGAAAGTGCTACTACCGGGAGGGTGTCAATCACTTGGAGAAGTGCGGCCATCTCAGAGGTACGGATCCCGGCCAACAGCTACTCGCATGCGACGTTCTAGCACAAAGCCACTCTGATACAACTGCATCATGAAGTTCTGCTAACTTAGACTGTGTAGAACGATATTTCGAGCTGTTGAAGGATGCTAAGATCAAGGGCTACTTGTTCGCACAGCAGAACTACCTCCCAAAGGACCAGTGATGCTTAGTAGTCGTGGCAATGGAAAAATTGTAAATATATGCACTTGGGGCATGCTTGTGCTGCAGAGTCGTGCTCCAGGGAATGGAGCTGAGGTGTTTCTTAGCGGCCCTTCGATGACAAGGCGTCGTGCATGCCAAATGGATTATTCAGTAGCAAATGCATTTCATACGAAATAAAATGCGAACTCTCAGCCTGTGCAGCACCCCTGATCTAGAAAATAGGATCACGCCGGGCCCAATGGCACGCACGCCAAGACAGGTCTCCAGACTGGCCCCACCACCGCCCCTCCACCTTGCACAGAGTCCTGAAGCTTCAGCCGGGTTGAGACTTCAGCGCCAATTCCGATCTATCAAACAGCATGCCGTTTCCTTTCAACCTACCAACAACTTCGAGTATTTCATTCACCGACTTCTTCAGCAGCAGCACCCACCCATCACTGCCCCTCTGCGCCACCACTGCTCGTGGGGTCGTCCGAGACGCCCTGAAGAAACACAAGCGCCTCCCGCCGTCCTCTCAAGCTTCTAATCTCCCCACGGTGCACTCAGTCCTCAGCGAATATATCCCATACCTGTTTGCGCTGGACGCAGGCCTGAGTGGCACCCATTGCGCAGGCGAGGAGATCGACCTGGTGTTGGTTAAAGAACTCGAGGTGGAATGGCGTGCCACGCTTGCGGCATCTCTGCCTGGGCGAGAGCCTCCAAGGATCAAGCTAAAAAGCCTTGAAAGCGAGCTCTTTTTTGCTCTTTCTACGCTGGCATACGCCCACAGCCTACAGGCTCGCGCACATCTACACACCCTCTACAACGCGACTCTTCCAACGCCCGAGCAGAGGGCAAATGCCATAGGTGCCTCGATGAGAAGTTTTCTTGAGGCAAATGCTATACATACGTATCTTGTGAATCGAGCCGGGCAGTGGAATACTCAACCCGTAGCGGTCGACATCACGATTCCCCTGCTTGGGGCATTGGCCGAGCTCACAATGGCAGAGGCTACGCTAATCACAGTCTTGAAAGACGATCCATACCCCGCTGTCGTTCTAGAAGATAGAAATAAACAAAGCAAAGATTGGATGTTCAAAGGCGTCGAGATCCCAAAGGTTCGAGCCCATTTGTTCGCTCGCCTGTGTCTGGCGGCCTCTGAACATGCGTCCAAGGCCCAAGCTATGCTAGGAAGATCAGTCAAGGTTCACGAGAGCCTGGTCAAATATGTCGATGATCTACGACGGACAGCCAAGGGCAAGGCATGCCGGTTCTTGGGGATTGACGCAGAATTGGCTGGCAAGACAGGTGAGGCAATTGCATGGCTGCGCGGTGCAACGAAGGAGTTAGGGTTCGCCGCAATGGGTGCCGAGGAAGAGAAGAAGGCCTCCGGACTCTCCAAGCTCAAGAAGGAATGGCAAGTAAAGAGGGAGGATCGGAAAATAGAGAAAGGGGAGGGCTGGGGCACAGATGCTGGCAAGTTCGAGGAAGGACGGGTAGTTGACATGCTGCTGCAGAAGTGGGTAAAGATGAACGACACGGTATGTGTACACACCTTCCTTCATGTGCTTTTCTTCGCTGACTCGAGTAAGATGGGGGTTCAATTAATACCGCCATCCGAACCTCTACTTGCAGGCATGCCCTCGGGAAGAGAGTATCACGCTGCTAAGCTGTTTGTCACGCCAGCGTTGGACGAGGACTCTATCGTGCGGATGAGGGCTCCCCCTGATCCCGGTGATGCCGCGTTCAAGGGAGACGAAGAGGACAGCGGCGATGAGGAGGAGAGAGGAATCGCCCCTGTTGGTGCGTTTCCAGGCACGAAGGCAGAGTATCCCGGGGGATCAGGGTATTACTGAATGCAAGTGTCTCTTACGTTTCAGGAATCTAGTGTCCTTGCTAGCAATTTGGCTGCGGCGACTAAGGAGGAGATAGATGACGGGTGCACGCGACGTGAGATGGGGAAGTAGAGCAACGCGTGCGAGGACTCTGGGATTTGTATCTTCACTTGCTTCTTTGGGAGAGTCCAGCCGAGTGAGATCGGTCGCCCGGTTCTGTCGATGCTGGTTGACGTCGGATGTGCACTCGAGGTTCCACATGCTGGGGCCCCTCCAAAGCTTCTTACCGTTTGGAAGTCCTCCGGGGCCGGGCTAGACGAGGTAGTGGGAAACTGCCACTGATAAGACGTCGCAACTCAAGCCCTTGGGCATTCGAAGTCCTAGACAACGCCCGACTTATCACGCCTCGTACCGTGTCATTTGCTGCCCGCACAGTTATCTCTTTCGCTCGGCTACCCCCAGCTGCAGCGTGGGCAGCGCCACTGCCCGCACTTGGGTCTGCATCGAGCTGCCGTATCCGACAGCTCGTCCAGACGGACTTTCGCATACATAAATGAGTGCAGCTGGCTTCCCGTGGTTCTCACTGTCCGCCACCCTGGATAATCAACCCCGTTATTATCGCGACACCATGGCTACTGAGCCGAGAATCAGTATCCAGTCCGCTTCACAGAGGAAGAAGAGTGTAGCTGAAGAGCCCGTGACCTCTGTCCTCCCAGGAGGGGATGTTCCCTTCGACCCCTCCCACGAGTTCAACCCTGACGAAGAAGTCTTGGCCGCCTTGGGCTACAAGTCTGAATTCAAGCGCGAGTTTTCCTTGTTCACGACGTTTTGCGTGTCCTTCGCCGTTTTGGGCCTGCTGCCTAGTTTCGCCTCGACTCTTTTCTATGGAATGGGATATGCAGGGACAGCGGGTAAGTGCGTAATTGATCCTGTCCCTTCGCACGGCTAATTTGAGCTAGGTATGACTTGGGGATGGATTATAGCCATGATCGGCATCCAATGTGTTGCTATGAGCATGGCAGAATTGTGCAGCTCCATGCCGACGAGCGGTGGACTTTACTATGCTTCTGCGGTTCTAGCACCACCTGGATGGGGCCCTTTTGCGGCGTGGATTACCGGCTGGAGCAATTGGCTAGCTCAGGTGACAGCTGCACCGTCTGGTAAGCTTTGTCCTGCATGTCGGTACCTTTTGTGGAAAGTGGAGGTGTCCAGATCAGATCCTTCCTCTTGATTGCCGTAGTAGGCGACAATGTGCTGTAGAGATAGACTCTGCTCCTACCCTTAAGCTGACCAGGTCGGATTAGTGGACTATGGAGTGGCTGCAATGATCCTTGCAGCTGGCTCTATCCAGAACCCTGACTACGTGCCCACCAATTATCAAACCTTTCTCCTAACAGTCTTTATCATGTTGATCCACGGCGTCATGTCCTCTTTCCCTACGAAATGGCTTGCGCAAGTCAACTCAGGCGGCTCGACCTTCAACTTCATCGCCCTGATCATCGTCATCATTCTGATCCCTGCCGGTACCGACCGGGTATCGCGTGGCCTCCCCAAGTTCACTCCCTCGAGCGAGGTCTGGGGAACAATTTATGAGGGCACCAGTTTTCCCGCCGGAGTATCCGTCTTGATGAGTTTCATCGGCGTGATCTGGACAATGAGCGGCTACGATAGTCCATTTCATCTGGCAGAAGAGTGTTCTAATGCTAATGTGGCGTCCCCCAGAGCAATTGTCCTGACCTCTGGTACCGGTGGTCTTTTCGGATGGTTTCTCCAACTTGTTGTCGCGTATACAGTGGTTGATATTGAGAGCGTGTTGGATTCAGATCTCGGGCAACCTTTTGCAGCCTATCTTATGCAGTGCATGCCACAGAAGATCACCTTGGCAATTCTTGCTCTTACCATCATCGCTGGATTCGCCATGGGCCAAGGTTGCATGATTGCCGCATCCAGAGTGACCTTCGCGTATGCTCGAGATGACTGCTTCCCGCTATCTAAGTACTGGAAGCAGGTCAACAAAACAACACAGACACCTGTTAATGCGGTTTGGTTCAACTGCGTCATTGGCATTCTGTTGCTGGTAAGTGTTTCTTTCGTGCGTTGGATCGAAGACTTGGGGCTGATGTACATTCCAACAGTTCCTCATATTTGGTGGGGCCCTCGCGGTGGGAGCTTTGTTTTCCATTGGAGCCATTGCAGCTTTCGTTGGTAAGTATTTGCCTTGTAACTTGTTATTTCGGGCGAGCGGTCTTTGCTAATGCATGCGAATAGCATTCACCACACCGATTTTCATCCGAGTGTTCTTCGTGGGCAATCGCTTCCGAGCCGGTAAGTTGGTTGCTAAACCCATACACATGACTAAACAAAGGGATGCTAACTTGTCTGAGGTCCGTGGAACTTAGGGAAGTTCTCAATACCAATTGGTGTAGTTGCGTCAGCGTTCGTTGCTCTAATGGTCCCCATCCTTTGCCTCCCTAGCAGCACCGGCGCTGATTTGACGTAAGTTGCGATACTATCGTGACTTCTCTGGAACGCAAAATGCTAATGATAGATGCAGACCCGATGTTATGAATTGGACCTGCCTGGTATATGGAGGACCAATGCTAGGTGTGACCATTTGGTGGTTCGTCTCTGCGCGCAAATGGTTCAAGGGGCCAAAGGTAAATATCGACCATATGATGCTTGGACGCGAGGGCAACATGGTCGAGGGCGAAGAAGTCAAAGGCAACGATAGTGGATCAGAAATTGTGCCAGATCCCAAAGCCGTCGAAGAGATGGAAACGACGAAGCCAAGGGAGCTGCAGTGAATGGCATGCTTTGCCAGAGTGCTTTACGCAATTGCATCAATACTGTTAATGTTCGAAAAGACATTTCGTTATTTTCGATAGTTAAGCTTTTGAAAATGGTTGCCATGATTGCATCCACTACCCTTGTCAGGATAGGTCCCTGACCCCCGCCGGAGCTTGCCCGGACATGCCCCACCATAGACCCATGAAACACCGCACCCCGACGACCGTGATGCACTGTATCTCGTAACGCTCTTCACCCTCTATCTAGTCTTCTGCTCGCACCTCCCTGTATCTTCTCGGAGTACAGCCATGACAGATCTCAGCGTCTACGACAATGATCCCACACTCTACCTCTTCACGTCGCTCACGGCGGGCTCGTCGCACATCGTTACAGCCACGTCCCGCATCGAGACGATCCTGAAAGCGAACAAGATCCCCTTCAAGGGCGTCGACACTGCCACAGATGACCTAGCACGCAAGCTCTACGGGCGCAGGGGGGGCGGAAGAAAGCTACCGCTGCTGGTAAAAGAAGGCTACGTACTGGGAGATCTCGAGCAGATCGAGGAATGGAACGAGTATGGTGAGCTCAAGGAGGCCTTGGGCGTCACAGCAGCCACAGCCCCGCCCAAGCCGGCATCATCCGCCTCCACCACCACTCCCCTGTCAGCACCAGCTCCAGCACCGAAGGAGAATGTCCCAGCGGCGACGTCTGAGCAGAATCTGGCAATACGCCAGCTAGGTGCTCAAGCGGCCAAAGTTGCTGCGTCGAAGAAGCCTGCCCCCGCCCATATCACAACCACAAATCCGTTGCTTTCCGAGAAAGTCAATACTCCCTCCAAAGCCACGCCGACAAAGGCAGGCCCAGAAGGGATCCTTTCCCCGCGCTCGATCCCCCTCCCCGCCACACCTACACCAGTATTGAAAGGCAAGGAACAAACTGAGGCAGAGAAATTCGGCATACCGAAGCCCGGGAACGTGAAGCCGAAGCTACCGCCGTCCATGCACATAGATGCCGCAAATCCCGCACTCAATGCCGGGCCGGTTGCGGTATCCCAAGCGTCACCAGCACGTTCAACACCTCCTATCTCCCCACTACCCCGCTCCGGATCTGGGGAACTCAAGCAGTATCATGGCTCGAATATCAGTTTGGCGAGTGACGAGGAGATCAAGCAGATTGAGAAGGAGCAGACGATCCCTGAAGTTAGCAGCTCCGAGGAAGAGGACTCAGAGGACGAGAGGCTGAAGGGGAAGTTGTCTCCACTGTCCCCAGTCAAGCCAACGGCAACCACACCTGGAGGGACTACGCCGCCGAAAGAGACTAGCAAAATCAAGTCAGAAGAGGAGGACGAGGAGGACGAGGAAGATGACGAGGAAGAAGATGGAGAGGATGATGAAGATGAAGACGAAGACGACGAAGAAGAAGAGTCAGGGGAGGACGAGGATAAGAAGAAGCAGATCAAGAAGTCAATCAAGAAGGATGAAGATGAGGATGAGGACGAGGACGAGGACGAGGACGAAGAGGAATCAGATGAGGAATCAGATGAAGGAGACTCAAATGAAGAAGAATCGGACGAGGCGCTTCAGCAGCAGAGTGTGAAAACTGCTAGAAAAGCCGGCGTTGGTGTCAAAGATTAAGTTGCTGGCCGCGCGGGCAGTAGAGTGACGCAATACCAGCATGCTGATACATGTCACGATGGTTTAGCAGGGCGAGAATACCCTTTTGTGCAGGTTGGTGATGTCGAGAAGAAGGACAATGGGATCTGACCTTCCGTCGTTGGTTGAGTACACTCACGTCCTGGTTATATAGTTGACACGTTTTGGCACTACAATTATAAACCTGAACGATTCCAATATCATATCGACTGTTCTTATATCTTAAAATTTCTTAAGTCATGCCAGACGTGAATTGAGTTTTGTCGCCATCTCCGCCGTCGTATTATCATCAACATTTCGAGCGAGCGGCATACATTAAAGATTAGAAATGAAAAAGGTTAAAAAGCATTGCCGGCATTATTACCGCCCTTCCCGGCGAGAACAGCCATAAGGGCATCGCGGACTTCAAACTCTTCAAGTACGGCACCAAACCTAAAAGCTCAATTAGCAACCCACCAAACATGTTCAATGTTAAGAGGCACTTACCCGTAACAGCGAACCTTGGCCAGAAGGTCGTTCTTGATAGCCACCACGTCTTCGGTCGTCAATTCATGAAACCTATGGTCCTGCAGGATCATAGCCCAAGCCATAATGGGCGTGATTTCCCCATCGAGGGGAAGGCGATTGCTGAGGTCTAACAGCTTCAATAGGTCTGGCATTGCGATGTCTGGCATCTGATGCGGATATTGTTCTTGTGGGCTGTTGACTATATGCGACTCGGGCGGACAGGAGGCCATGAGGGCGTGGCCGCTTACGTCGGATTCGGAATCGTTCGCCCGTACCATGAGGAACTGCATATGGTCCATGCAGGGGCGCTCTAGACTGGAGAGCAAACGAGGAGTCAGAAAAGAGTGGTAACGGTAGGGGAAGGCGACGGGAAGATATATCTCGGCCCTCCCGATCTGAGCTTGACGTACAGGTGGAGGGTGGAGTTGGATGGAGAAAAGAGGGAGTAGAAGAAGAATAAGATGAGACTATTGCTGGGGTGGAGGAGAAAGATAGGGCGTTCGATCGTACGTTAAGACGAAATCAATCCCGATTTGATCATAGTCCAATGCACCGTTGGCTTGCCGAACTTGCTGCGGAGGGACTACTTGTCCACCCCCTGGCATTGCTGATGGCGGTTGACTTGGCATAGACGGCGGTGATGTGTAGCCAGTCGAGTTAGAACCAGGCCCGTAGCCTCCTGACACGCTGCCGGTGGAGCTGCCACCATATGTCGAGCTTCCCACGGGGTGCAGCCCAGAGTTGCCCGGACTAGAAAGATCGAAGGAAATTCCGTGGGCCATGAGGAGTTCTTTCAGTCTCCGGTTCTCTTCAGCAAATGCATCCCGTTCTCTTGATGTGTTGGAGAAAGATTCCTTTAGGCGTAGTACCTCTTGTTCGAGTGCCTTGATATACATCTCCTTCCGTTCTCGATGCGTCCTATTTGCCCCGTTAGTGTTGTTTAACCCTGCGCTTTGGTGATTATATTACCTTTGGGCCTGCCTATTGAGCTCTTGTCGACGGGTCAAGGCAGGCTTGCTGTCGGGCTTAGGGCCTCTCCTCTTTGGTGGTTGGCCATCTAATGAAATGGTTAGCCCCGCCATGTCTAATAGAAGATCTAGCCGCACACCTCGTGTCGTTTTCTTCTCCCCCGTGAGATTCTTAAAGAAGCCAAAATTGGCAAGTGGACTCTTAGAACTGGCTGATTCGCTGCCTAATGATTGCCATTGGCCCTTACTCTCCATATCCGAAACAAATCCCGCCGAGCTCCCTCGACGACTGCTGCTCATCTCAGAAAAGCACTCTGATGGGCGACGAGAAGCTGGCGAAGGATACTCGACGGCCGTTCCAGACGGAGGGTACGTGGGCGCCATGGTTAGCACGTCTGACCACGACATGTAACGATTATGCGACATCGATGAAGGTAGAAGAAGTGGGCAAGGGACAGGACGTAAAAGAAATTACAATAGGTGTGTGTTCGTTGAGCTTTGACATAGTGTGAGGGTTGCACGGGCTTGTATATGTATTGCGCGCTCGTGGTGCAGAAAGGTGAGGCCAACGGCCAGAACCGAACAATCTATGCGGCCGAAGCGAACGTTCGGCAAGCGGGTATGCCGACTTGGGCGAGCAATATGCGATTATGCTGCTCTCGAACCACTGTGACTTGACGAGACTTGTGCTGTCTCTGCGCAGTGTTTTTGGACAAAAAGCTGAGAGCGGAAAACAAATGTAGCAAAGTAGACCAATACCGGAAGCTTTAACGGGCGCCAAGAAGAACCGGGCAAGTAAGAGACCGGGCATGTCGCAAGGCGAGGACAAAACATGGTCGACATCAAACGCAAAGCGTCCAAGCGGCAGGGATGACAGGAGACTGGGACTCACCAGAACCATTGTGGTATCTTGCGTCCCCGGCGGAGGGGTCTGGTGAGATAGTTGCCATGCTATAAGGCACGCATTGATCAAAAAGCAGCCTTGGATACTAAACACTGCAACAGTGCGTCGTGAACGATCTGTGGTCGAGTGGTTGAGTGTGTTAATTGCTGGGAAGCGAGTGAGTTCGCTGCAAAATTTGCGAACATGCGAAACATACGAGCCCGAGCAGGAGCGTTGAGGCTTTAGACAGGACACAAGGAGTAGAATCGGAGCTACAGAATAATTAGCATGCTGCAGATGTGTGTGTGTGAGTGTATAGTAGGCAACGTTCTGGAAAGTCGAAGTAGGTCTCGTGTGGGCGAGGCGGTTGGCGCACAATTGAGACAGCAAGTGGTGCTTCTCGCGTCGCAGGTGCGAGTCAAACAGTTGGGCAGAAGGGAGGTACCGTCTAGAGAAGATGGGAACACACAGGAGAGATGGGAGAAACAGCAACCGATGCTTACGATGCTAGAACTAAGTAGAAGGGCTCGGACGTTAAACGGATCAATAGTGGCTACAAGGCAGATGCAGTCGGAAAGCGTTGACGCTGATGGATGCGAGAAGGGACGTGTAAAACTTTGCACAGCCCCAGAAACGGCTATTTGGAATCTTGCAACATGGGGCGCTGGAGCGTGCCAATGCAACGACCGGATCGCGGGTGGACGAGATGTCAATGCTACGGAGTCGACGACGAGACTGCGACGACGGAAGCACGCCGGCGGGGACGCGGGAGTCGGAGGACGGCGGGATGGATGGGCGGACGACCGCGGAGCAAGATGGAGATAGAGATGGGATGTGCAACAGCAGGAGTTCGCTGAAGCTTTAGCTGAAGAGAGCGGACATGAGAACAGGAACGAGTGCAGGCTTATTATTCTTAACCCGAATCCTGAAAGACATCGCAGATCTGAGCTGATGGCTGGGCTGCCGGTGGCCCCCCGTCCCTCCAGACCTCTGTTGGCTCTGGCGCGCACCAGCTGGGCATGCGATCTGCATCTTCGTCTCCAACCTCAATTAAATCGCCAACACGCCATTCATCTGTGCCATCCTGTGCTCTCAGGCCACAGTCCCCTATTTTTGTTCCCTCATGGCCCTCAGCGTCTGGGAATTTGCGGGGAAAGCCAATCACCCCCATTGTGTATATTGCCAAATCTCCTTAGGGAACCTCTTCCTTCTTACGAAGCTCTTACGAATCATGGAGGCCCTGCTCGCGAGGAACTATCCCTGCGTGTCATCACCCGCGTGAATCTGATGAACGTGCCTGCATGCACTCCAGCTTTATTGAGATCCTTGCCAGCATGATTTGGAAGTTTAACGTCACTTGATGTGAACACATATCTTCTCCGCTCTCCGGGATATTAGCGCCTGCTACGAAGCACCCACAGGGATAGTTTAACCTGTCAAGTCAGTTGCTAGAACGAAGAAGATAGTCAAGATAGTGCGGATATCTACCCAAATCAGAACGTCATGTTCCGTAGTATGTGGTAACCTGCAGAGGGGATAGGGCGATTCTAAGAATTTTATCCTAACTTGACGACTCTATTTTCACGTTGGTTAGATTCCTTCTTCCCATCCGGTGACGTCGAACGACTGAATATCAACGCTTTTGTCATATAGTGCATTTCCTCGAGCACCAACAGGGATGAGACGATTTCCCCGCTTGTTGCTGGATCCGAGGGAACAGCTAGAAGTATAGCGTTTTGTATTTTCATCTACAATCCTGGCTGAGCCCCAGCGCGTACGCCAACTCACAGTAATCCTACACCTGCTTACAGTGAAGCTTTTGGCTTGTTCTGCAGGATGGCCTCAATCTCACCCATGACTTCTGGGGTAAGCTTTGGGAGCAGCTGCAGGGCTTTGCAATTGTCATGCACCTGTTGGGGCTTTGTTGCGCCCAGGATTACAGTGCTGACGTTTTTGCTGCATTGCAGTTAGCACATGCAGGAAGTACTTTCCGAGAGAGGAAACTCTGGATGCATATGCACTTACTTTTTGGCACACCACGCGAGAGCGAGCTGGGTAGTATTTCCTCCAAGCTTTTCAGCCACTTGGCGAAGCTGCTTCACCTTCTCAATCTTGGATTTTCCCTCTTCAGTGCTTAATTTCTTTATCGAGTCCTCAAAGAATGCCTTGTTGTTCGCAAAACGCGAGTCTTCGGGTATTCCATTCTCATACTTGCCCGTCAAGAGACCTGAAGCGAGAGGAGACCATATGGTGGTGCCATACTGAAACTTCTCATACAACGGCGCGTATTCCTGCTCGAATCTCTCGCGATGGAACGCATTATACTGTGGTTGCTCAGCGATAGGCGCAATGAGATTGTATTTCTCCGCAATTTCGCTCGCTTCCTCAATTTGTTTGGCTGACCATTCACTTGTGCCCCAATACTGCGTAGTGTCAATAGCACATACATGGGCTTACTCTGATGTTGCAAGACAAACTCACGTAGGCCAAGTTCATCTGGATCGTTTGCGTAAAGCCTTCCACAATCTCTCTCATAGAGGTGCTAGCAGTCGTTAGCAAAAGCTACGAGAAGACAAGTGCTCAATATCTGCGTACTCGGGATCGAAACGATGGGCAAAAACAATATCGACGTATGGAGTCTGAAGACGCTCTAGCGAGCTCTTCAAGCCCTCGACGATGTGCTTCTTTGAGAGACCTCTACCAAGATCGTTAGCACTGCTGGCATGTTCAACGAAGGGGGATAACGAATACCGGGTATTAGGTTCTTTCCTGCCAGTACCAAAGAAAACCTACACGAACGTCAATCTCGTACATAGTCATTATACCTCCCATACGCTCGCATACCTTGGTACTCAGCACGAATTCGTCTCGCGGCCAGCTCAACTCCTTCAAAGCTTGGCCCATTTCAATTTCACATTGGCCTTTGGAATAGACCTCGGCAGTGTCAAAGAAATTGATGCCATTGTCCCAGGCAGCTTGCATGCAATCCTTCACAATAGATCCTTTCTGGGTGCCACCGTACGTCAACCAACCACCGAGCGAGAAGACCGATACTTTGAGGCCCGCAGGGCCAAGGCGACGGAATTCCATGTCGTGTGGTTCATATTTTGATTCAACGGTAGCCATAGCGAGCGGAGCGGAGGTTGACAAATAATGTCTCAAATAATTCCTTTGGATCGAGGCAAGTAGCAACAGCGACCGGTGACGCATAGACACTGTCGACAGTCGGTGGGGCAATTTGAAATATTTAATTTCTGCCCTAGAGAAGTTTGGAGTACGTCATGTTGCCCAACCAATTACGCAGGAACGTAAATACGCAACGGCTTTAACACACATAGCCGAGGCGCCCACAGTTGCACTCGATTTCAAAGCACGACCGAAATTCATCGGCGACGACAGAGGTCTTATCAACGTCTTACCGTACATTTCTATAGTCATGTGCGCAAAAGCGTCCTGAAAACCAGCGCTTTCCTGTCCTGAACGGGTTTCGAAACAGATACAAGTTACATGAAACCAATGATGGTCAGTCCCATCCAATCAAAAGCCACCAGTCGCAGCATCACGTGCCTTTTGGAACACCTTCACCCAAGGCCAGTAAGGATTGACCTCTCATTCCTCTTCAACTGCCGCCTATCCCTGTAGAAGCAGCTCTGTACACAGTCGCGCAGTAGTAGTACATTCTTGAAAACAGGTACAGGCCCAATTTTTTCACGATGCATTTCTCTCCTTTATTGTTTCTTCTCTTTAGGAACCGATACCTACCTCATTGTGAGTGTGATAAGCGTTGACCTACACAGCCCAATCAATTTCACAATCAATGTACGTGAGCACTGCCTGACCTTCTCACATACATAAAGTCCTTACACTATACCCAGAACTTCTCTTTCTTAAAACAATCTTTTGCGCTTCAGATTTCGCACCCTCTACCAACGACACAGGCCAAACGCAGCCTAAACGCAGCCAATTTAGCGTCTTTATAACTCCCTACGAATGAAATAAGCTTTCGGACTTGCTCCTGGCGACAAGTCATTATACAAACTATTCAACAACCTATCCCCCTGGACTAAACAACAGGCTTGAGGGCGTCCTCCTACACAATGCTTCTTACGGCTGCCCTCCTCGCTGCTAGTGCACTTTCCCTCACTACGGCTGCTCCTCTTACGAAGATCCGGTCAACCTTGACGGCGGATACCATCATAGCCATCGCACCTTTAACGGCGAGTTGTGTCAACGCACCTGCAGATGCTCCTGGCGAATGTCGGACTGCGGCACAAGCGGCAGGCCCTATTGCGAAATCATTCACTAAGTACGGCATTGACAGCGCCGGCGAACAAGCGGCCTTGATTGCCCTAATGCTATTCGAAAGCGGCAACTTCAAGTACAACAAGAACCACTACCCTGCCCCTGGTAGACCTGGGCAAGGTACGAGAAATATGCAACTTCCGGGGTTGAACCTACAGTATGCAGCATCGCTGTTCGGCGCTGCAACGGTCCAGGAGGCGGGCGATGCAACAGCTGTTCTTAACTTGGTCGGCGGAGATGATGAGAGCTTCGGTTCAGCAGCATGGTTCTTGAAAACCCAATGTTCACAGACTATCAGGGAAGGTCTTGCATCTAAGGCCGATCCTCTTACGGGATGGCAAAATTACTTGACTGGATGTGTTGGAACAACCCTCGACCCTCAAAGGACAGAGATCTGGACCACGACCCGCCAATTTATCTAGGGAAGCTACCCAGTGCAGTGTCTATATTGTACAATACATGTTTGTGATATACAAATAAACTTGTTTTGTTACTGCTATTGGCGTTTATGGAGGGAGGTAGCAATTGTTTGATTGAATATCGGTGGGAGCTCAGATCTGTTTACGCTTTTGTTGGCTGCGAAATTGTAATTTCCTTAATACACTAAATCTGTTTTTGATAAGAAACTCGCCGCCCTAGTCAACTTGACTTGTGCTAACGCCTATATCTTTATATATCCTCTACATTTTGTGGTCCTTTGGCCCTCAGCGACTCGGCAGCTTGCAAATGCTCCCTTTAGGGACATGTTATGTGTGGGGCATATGTTGCTCGCTAAGGTTTCAAGCAACTTGCATATTTAGCATCAGATCACATCGAAGCCTGAGAGAAAACTCAGAGTGAATAA
Organism: Lindgomyces ingoldianus; assembly: GCF_010093535.1. Taxonomy (NCBI): domain Eukaryota; kingdom Fungi; phylum Ascomycota; class Dothideomycetes; order Pleosporales; family Lindgomycetaceae; genus Lindgomyces; species Lindgomyces ingoldianus. Next base: position 646,799 of record NW_022985190.1, read on the forward strand.
TTGTTCAAAAGAAGCCATCAGGGGATTCCTTCATAGCAAGAAAAGTCTATGACACAATGTAGCTATATACAAATTGATACTGTAGCTTACGATTTACCCAAGACCCAGACCTCTCCATTAGAAGAAGTGTCGCTTGTCATGTAGAGACGGCCCGACTTGTCGAAGCTAAGTCCAGCAGGCCTGAAGCAACCTGAACTCATGCTAGGACCATTACCTGAACACCTAGTGACGTCGGGGTTGGTCATGACATCTGTGTAGCCAGAGTTGCTGGAGAGGGGAGCTACGGGCTTGTAGGCTCCATCGCTACCCTTGGTAAAGGGAACAACCACTAACTTGAATCCAGTTGTTGGCTGTCGATTCCACGACCCATGGAAAGTCACATACAGATTGCTGTACGTTTCGTCGAATTTGGAATCAATCGGGGCTGAGTGTGGCATGAAGGTCAATGCGGGTGCAACTGCCTTTGTATTGCATGTGTCATCGCCGAAAGTGCTGTTTGGCGTAACAACAAACCAATCCCCAACTTTGAATGTCTTGTCGGTGAAATCGCTGGGCTGCCAGACCGTAAAACATGTAGGATAGCCGTACCAGTTATCATTAGGTTTCGTGACATCGCCCATGTAGTGGAGCTTCTCGCTTGGGTTGTTTTGATGGATATCCTTAGCGTTACCACTCACGGTTCGTTTGAAGTTATCGCCGCTGTTTTCGACACCCCAAAGCCTACAGTACGATTAGTGATTAGGGCAATCCAGATGAGACGAATAACTACTGACATGTTGTTTCCATCGAACGTGATTCCGACCTCGTTGCGTTGCCCATAACCTGCATTCCAACCACCTGACACGTAGTTGTAGCCTCCACTAGGCATAGCGCTCAAATCGAAAACCTTAATGATCGCACGGCCCGTCTTGGGGTTCCCGGCAGCAGTATCAAAGTTGTCATTTGATCCATGAGAGACAACCAGCAAATTCGGCTTGTGAGGCGCGACGAGGAGAGTGCGAGTGAGATGTGCGCCACCATTATACATACCGGTGATGACGGTTGTCCTGGTTCCGACTGAGCCGGCGGTAGCATCATAGGGCCAGGAGTATGCTTGCGTCATGGAGCTAGCATACAGTGTTTTCCCATCAGGACTAAATGCGATGCCATGATTGAGGCTGTTCAGTGAGATCAGCATCTTGGTAGAGGAGCTGCAGCCGTCAGCTGACATGGCATGGTATGAAATTCCTTTTCCGGATTGTACAACAAGCATATTTCCAGCCGAGTCGAACACGATACTTCGCGGGCTGGTCAATCCGCCGAGGACTTTAGTGGCTTTCCAACCACTGGCCAGAACAGACGAGAATGCAGCAGATCCGGCACCGGAGCAGGAAGCAGGGATCGACGCTTTCACGGTAGGGGTGTTAGATGGCTTCACACTGGTCACAATGGTGGAAGGGATCGTGGTTGGTCGAGTGGTCGATTTCGGCACACTGCTGGTCGCCGCAGGGGCTTCCAAGAGATTGTTCGCAACCCAGGAGTTGAAACTTGAGCTGCGAGCAGCGTTCAGATCGTGGATCCATTTGCCAAAGGCCTCATGCACGTTGAAGGCTGAAGTGTTACTCGAGGGCTGTTCTACTGCACCAGTACCAAAAGCCCATGCAAACTGGGTAGTCCCAGTACCGTTCAAAGCAAAGCGGGTGTCTTCGTTGGATTGCCAACCGGTGCAGCCACGACACCTCGCTACCATAGTGTAGTGTGTGCTATTGGCCGTTGTTCCTTTCATCAAGGTATACTCGGCCCCGTCGTATTGTAGAGGAAGACTGATGCCACTGTCTAATGTTAGAGGATCTCTTGTGAAGATTGGGATATATCGTACAATGCGAATCGAGAGGATGGTATTGAAGTCTTGCCATTGGGCCACGCAATAGTGAGTGGATTCCACACCATAGTTCCGCCCCAAGCAAATCCTGCCCATGTATTCTTCACAGGCGCGGTAATCGAAATGATGGCATCATAGGGATCAGTAACATTACTGGGGAGGGCAATCCCAAAGCTCATGCCACTCTCCGTATTCGTATAAGTCGAGAAGCATATCTTGGTGACAGAGTCACAAGAGACCTTTGAGTCCACCTGGGCGTACACTACACAGGTCTGTCAGTCTGCACTCTCTCCCATAAAACTGGGCTTTGCTCACCGTGCCCGGCAAATGCCACCGCACTGCTGATCAATTGAATAGAACGCATGATGACTTGGGAATGAGGCGTACAGCGTGCAGTCTCAGTCGTAGTGTTCCGCATAGGTGGTGGTCCCTATCTTCTTATGTATGGACCACGGGGCCCCCACGGTGGCAACTGGGATTGCACAAAGCCGTGCTGGGGCATCTCCAGGTTAGTTTAGAATTCAATATTTTGCGATATGTGGATGTATACATTAATATGAAAGCCTTGAGTGAGCTCTTCAGCGAGCATGTCGACTGGCCAATCTACGCTGTTCAATTTGCAAAATGCGGCCGGTAAATCCGACATCAGTAATTTGTCGATGTCGGAGGGAGAGTCGTCGCTTTTGTGCGGGTTTCAGGCTGAGTACGGCATTCGAGAGCGTGGATTGATTCGGCTCGCTTGAACAAGAGATGAATTCCGACGGGGGTGCTGTGAGGCTAATTAAGGTGCATGTACTACAGCATCATATATTTTGATGGCATGTGGACTTGCGTATTTCCAGAAGATTACAAGCCGCAACCTGACCGGGATCGCACACCAGGTTGTTCAAATGGAGTACGTACGGTATAGTTAAGCCTTTCCTAAGTCCGCCTTCTGCACGTGGATGCTCGTTCGATCGAAGCCAGATCCGGGGCGATTGCTGCGTCATTTGACCTCTCTTCATTCTTCTTCATCTATCAAAACTGCATGCAGTGCCCAATGCCTCAGTAGGTGTTGCCAACGCGACCCTAAGCTGCGGTCTCTCTAGAATCATCAGGTTCAACATCAACAACAGATAGTAATGTATTGTATGTTGATGTGTAAGACAAAACCCCATGGATTGACTTGGGATACAAATTTGAAGTTTATCAATGCCCCCTCTAATTCCAGCAAGACATGCACCTAATCAGAGCTTCCTGTTAATGTTCCGTATTGGTTGCGGATGTGGTGCACACAAATGCTCCTACGCGTGGGCTAACACCTGATCTTGTAGAGACGAGAGGTCACCAATTGTTGATATGCTGTTCACTTCTTGAAGAATATCTTCTAGCCATGCAGTAACAAAATGCCCGGTGGCTGATTCTGCCTGCGCTACAGTCTGCGCCCAGGCTGCTAGTTCTTTAGAGCCCGATGGAAGGAGGTGACTTTCTTCCGAAAGGCGGGAAAGAGAATCATTGGCCTTTTCTGCCGCGAGAGAAAACTGGACCTGTAGATAAACGGCTTGTAGAAGTAGAGCCCGCTCTTCCCGCAAACTCGTAGCAAGAGATTGAAGCTGTGGAAGCACGTTTGTGATGGTGGTAGGCGGGTTTGAGTGGTTGAATGATTGGCTCTCTCCCTGAGTATGCGCATTTATCCTGTCTGGCCAAGCCTGGCATACTCTCGCCGGCCTGTTGATGGAATCGAGGGCTTCGAGTAAACTTGCGCGGGATGTTGTGTACCGATTGTACACCTCTCTGAAATGAGATTCGGACAAAGCCGTGTCAAGTGCAGCGCTTTGGTCTCCGCTTTGCTTAAGTGGAGATGCGTTTTCAAGAAATTCGGACTCCTCTGGAAACTTAGCTAATTCATCTTGCACCCACGCCACTATCTCGTCTCTCGCACAACCAAGCGCATAGACTTGTTGTTTCAAATTTAGAACCGCTTGTGGGTTTATCTTTGCTTCCGCTCGGGCTGAGTTGGCGCCATTCATGGCCGCCTTCGATTCCAGAACTTGCTTTTTTAATTTGAAGACCCAGTCTTCGACATCAGAGTAGCGTGTGAGAAGTTCTAATGGTTGCAAGGGAAGACCTGGCTGCTCTCCTACAGCGTCTCTCACGAGAGATCTAGGGTCATTTGGAGTACTTGCGGGATTAACATTGAGAAGCTTTTCAAGAGAAGCCTGGACGACCTGGAGCGAGGAGAAACGGCTTCGTTGTCGAAGAAGGCACACATAGCCTCGCGTGACGTCGCTATCGTACTGAGCACGAGTCTGGCTAGGTAGTTCAATGAAATGACCGTTGCGAAGATCATCAAGCAGAGACTTGAGTTCGTGATGGCGGGCATGGGCTCTTGATCGTGCTTGGAGGGCGTTGATGTATTGGAATCTGATTTGCCTTGAATCCGAGAGCTTAGGTACGACCTTGGAAGAATCAAAAGGGCACTCAAAGCTCAAATGCGGATATCCTGTGCTCGTGCTAGAGTTGAACTGGCCCAGCGAAGTGGCCATGTATCTTGAGAGGACCCTTCGGACTTTTAACGTTTCTTCCCTGGAATTGACGAAAGGCGACAGCGCCTTATCGACTTCTGAGAGTGGACACTGAAGAGGAGCTGGCATGGCGAGAACGGTTCTTCTTTGGTATGTATTGACTGCAAGGGCGTCGAGACAACCTTGGAAAGGGTTGGAGGTTCCAGAAAATGCACAGCAAAGAGCAAGCGAGTTCCAAGGTTGTGAAGCCACTCGGACAAGCTTAGATCTAGCCCCATGCGGCTAGTAGGGACTAGAAAACACGCTGTCACGTGTACGATCGCCAACTTTACATAATTTGACTGTCTCCTCGCAACTGATACCTCAAAGAGGACTTGTCCCTCGGATTCTGAACATAGAAGACGATCAAATGGCTACACGAAGCAATGCGAGTGGGAAATTTTTCATTGCTATATATATATCTGTTCGTTTCCAACAGAGCCATCAGTCTGTCCATAAAATCCACTACCAGAAGGTGCTTTGCACTAATTCCTTTGTACGTGACGCTATGTCTAACCGTGAATAGTCGCTGTTGACATATTATGGCGGATTTGAATTTCCCTACTGAGTAGCTAGTCCACCTTGCACATTGCAACTGTTTCATATCTGCCCTGCATTTGGCGCTCAGGAGAACGCGCAATCATCCTTCCTACCTGCCCGGGGGGTTTTAAATAGGCACCCACTGGCCGGAGGACTTCGCATAGGGAACGAAGAACCTATAGGTCCTGATTGTGATGGGCACTACCATCACTATCCGACGCTTTGGATGCTTGCTCTTAATCGCCTAGCTATCGAAAGCGGAGAGGCGGCATACAACAAGCAAACAATATCGCTCGCCGAAGCTATCCACTCACGACTCGTTTACTATAGAAACACCAGTCGGCCGCAGATGTGCTTGGAAGCTGTCCGTTGACTTTAGGAAGACGTTGAGAAGTTGAGGGAGGCAGCTACTTGCGAGGAAATATAACCAGGCGCTTGGCGTTCTGTGACTTCGTTGACATAAGGGATGAAATGTGCATTATCTACCGGTGAGGCGCGTTGGATAGTCCGAGCCGAAAGTGCCCTTCAAAGCTGGGAAGAAGCCGGCTAGGTCTCACAGCCTAAGATGGGCCAGAGAGCTGGAATAAATGCGGAGAAAGACTTGCCGCCAATTACCCAGGGAATGTACGCTGCGGCTCTGATACCTGGGGGTGAATGTAATTGGCGTGCGCCAAGAATGCTGGTAATGGAAAACGGTATTCCTGTTCACAGAAAAGGGAGGGAACTAGTTGTGGGACATCGGGGGTTAAGTTCTTGCAAAAGCGGGTGTCCTAACAGAAATACTGATACAGGTTGCGTGGTGGGCAGGCTGCAAATAGATCTTTTTGGGCTGAAGGTAGACGGGTTCAGGGAAGTGCAACCCTGCGCCAATGCAACGAGAGCGCGTTTCGTCTCCACATGGACTCGATTGAGAGGCAAAGGTGCGAGGGCAGTGTGCCTTGGTTGGGGACAGCAAAATCATGCGTGTTGGACCCTCGGCTCGGACTAGTGCTCGGACGCTGATACCAGCTGGCAGGCCACGCGCAGCGCTGTTCGGGCAATTTTTTCTGCTGTGAGCATGCAGATTAACCGTAACATGACGCAATATACGCAGAATGAGCGGCCGAGGAGCTGCAGGACGTGAGGGAGAGGTTCGTCCCCAGATAATGGTCCACTCGATGATGAAGTGACTCTGGGCGAACAGTCGGAGGAGCAGCGGCCATCGCTGTTGAGAAAGGCAAAGCCGAGAGGCAGCTGCCGGGGAGGGCGCAGGAGAGTTTTCGACGTCGGCACGTTACGTGCGCTGATTCGCCGCGCGATAAGAGGTCGACAGCGCATCACTCTGTTCTGGGATGGGTCATTGACGTGGGCGTTGAGTGGCGCAGGGCAGGAAATGAGGCATCAAGGCCAGTTGCAGGGTGGAGGGCGAGGAGGAAGTGAAAAGCACGTAGCGAAAAGCAATTGACAGCAGAAGTGTGTGGATATCAATGTTCGCGACGTGCGCATCCGGCGCGGACGACAGCCGTCCACAGGGCGAGGCGCATGCACAAGGAGCCGTCGTCTGGACGTGGCGTCTGCTGGGGAAGACGCGCCTGGCCGTTGGCGTGTTTCGTGGTCGCGCACTTGGGCGGTGGATTATTACCACTAGCAGCATTGTTATTTCGCCTGGCTCGAGCTTCTCTCATTTTCTCAAGGGGTCATCCTCTTGCATCGTCGCAGCGCAACCCGAACCCTTTCACTGCCCACCCAATCCCCAATCCCCCAATTTCCCCTTCCATCCTCCGCTATCTGCCGTCCCAGCGTGTGCGCGCGCCTGACGACTGACGACGACTGACCTGAGACTTCATCCCTCACACATCCACCCTGTCTCCGCTCCCGCCCTCGCATCCCCCCTCGCCGCAGCAGCGGATGCAGCCCTGCGCACCCTGAGGCAGCCTGCCACTCGCTCTCACTGCCATGCCCTTCTTCAAGAACGTCTTTAGGTCGAGGGACGGCCCTCGGTCTTCCTCTAGGGCCGCCAAACATGCCGACCACAGCGACGGCCCTGCCGCCTTACCAAAGCCGCGATGGGAGGAGTCGTGGTCCCGCAAGGAGGTCGCTCCTAACGAGATACAGGAGCTCATACATGTCTGCACGCAAGAGATGAAGTCACGGGCCCTGGACATGCCCTTCTTGCTGCTCCCCTTCCGCCCCACCTCCGACCCCAGCGCCGCCCGCAACTTCGTCCGCAATTTCTTCAGATCGTCGTACGAGGGTAGCTCGCAGTACTCAGGCCCGGGTCTACACCAGGAATTGCGCCTCGCCGAGCCATTGGTGCTGTGCAGCATCATGAAGTGGTGCTGGAGCAGACTTCCGGGGGGTGTCGTCTCCTGGGATGCATACGAGCTCTTCCGCATTGGAGAATCCGACTCCAACTTTGCTAGACACGCCTTCGACACCTTCATTCCCCTCAGCGTCGACTCGGACGCCCGCAAGCACATCATCTTCGATTTCTTCGATCTACTGTCGGCCGTCGCTGCCCGAGGCAAGACAAATGGCATGGGCGGGCGCAAGTTGTCGAGGATGGCAGGCTGGTGGGCCTTTGAGCATTCAGACGATGGAAAGGGCTTTGATGGGGGATATCGGTGCTGGGCAAAAGCTGCAGATGCCGCAAGCCACCTCTTCTTCGCATACCTGCGATCGCTCTCTCCGGACTCCAAAGCTATCGGTGGCATATCTGCGCTGCCTCGCTCCCTCCAGGCGCTGCTGTCCCAGACCGAGTATCCACCTCAAGCCCCGGTCCTCATGCAGACTGTTACAACTAAGGTGGTCATGATAGTCGACTCGGTCTCCCCAACCCCTTTTGCCCTCCTTCGCCGGGCTAAGCACTTTGAATATCGTGACGACGACGAGGCGTTACAGCAGTTTTCCTCTTACGAAGACCCAGTAAGGGCACTGACGGACGAGTGCCGACGAGTACTACAATGCATCTCATCTACCAATCAGTCTGTGATATCCCCTGAAGGGGGCACGCAAGATGCTTCTTGGTCTCGATTTGAAGATTTAGGATTCTCAGGCCTCCTCGAGAGCTCGAATTTTAGCAACACCAACGGCACTTCGCTGTCCGGAGGCGGTCGCGAATTTTCATCACTCCGTTCGGGGCCTCGTTCTCGAAACACCGACTTTGGTCGACCTACTACACCTTCTTGGGCAGATTTCTTATCTTCTGGATTTGCCGATGAAAACGGCCACACGAAACCTCCGCCACTACTATTGCCCCCAGATAAAATTCTCCCACCCATTGGCGAAGCCGCCCGGGTACACAGCTCTCAATCTCACATGCGCAATGGTCTACAAACTCAAGATGACTTGGAGCCGGGTGAGCTCGCGAGTATCACCCAATTTGACTTGGATGATACATTCTGGTGGGTGTGGATGACGAGTCTGGCTGGAGAGGAATCCACGGACCGCAAAGCTGCTTTTGGCAGATGCACCTTGATCGAAACGCGTATACCCGGGGCGAAGTGGCTAGTGATTGAAGAGCAGGTCAAAGGCGCTTCTCCTGGGCCCGAGGAAGGTGCCTACATTGCGGAAAAGAAAGGACGTTTCAGTTTCACGAGGCGAGGACGCTTAGGGCGCCGAAAATCGACCGGAAAAAAGCCGCTAGCCCCTTCAAAGGAACCCTACAATCGCACAACTTCGGGTACGCCTATGAGCAAGACCAGTATTGGCCCAGATCAACATGCTCGAATCCAAGCTGCAGCTGCAAGACTAGCCCAGAACCAAAAAGATCAGGTAGCAGCGCAACACACAGCTCAGCGGCGGGCACGTGTTGATGATGCAGTTTCCACAAAGACGAACAGTGTTATGACATTACAGCCTGTTCTTATGAGTGAGGCCGCTCCGGCAATGAAATGGGACAAGAAATTTGGCGAAGGAGCGAAGGATCCGAACAGGGACCGAGAAACGATCAGAGCGAAATATCTGGGCGATGTAAGTGCGGGCAAAGGGTCGAGGGACAATCTCCTTATCACCGCCAACGGGGGTGCGCCATCACTGTCTCGAGACTTCTCGCACCGCGATCTCCCCTCGCTCCCTCTAGGCGAAACGGATGTGCACAGTTCGAGAATAGATGCTCCATCTCCCGCTCCCCTACCAGCCACTCCAAATCCGGGTGCGATCAAGTCTCAAAGAGGGGAAGCTTCTTCGGCAGCTCAAGTACCTCTGCCAAACGCCACCCCTATGGCGCTTGATGAGAAGGTGACAGAACAAGGGGACTACCTAGACCAACATCCAGCTTTAAGGAAGCCTGTCCCTGAACGCAAGCCCGTTGGCCCGTCTTGGCAAGATAATCGTGCTGCAGAGGGACAACCATCTACTTCTGAGGCTGCCCAACCGAAGAAACCGTCGCCGAAGAAGCTGAAAAAGAATGCCGCCGCCGGCGGCGGTGGCTTCAGGAAGTTCTTTGGTGGCAAGAAAAAGGCTGACACAGCTATATCACACGAGACTGCCACTCATCTTGAAGGTGAAGCTGGCTTGCAGTCTCCAGATTCGTACGCCGGTGACGCTTCAGTGCAGCCTCAAAGTCATCATTCTCCTGTGCGCGACCCGTCTCCAACTTACAGTATAGAGAAACAAGAGCCTCTTAGAGCCCGCTCTCCAGTACTTGAACCGAGCGCGGACGTTTCTGCTGTCTCGCAGAAGTACCATGAACCAGCTCGCCCAGCTGAACCAAGCACTAACACTCGTGAGCAGAGGGATGCAGACCAAGCTTTTTCTCGGTTTGACCAAGGCCCAATGGACGACATGCCAGCCTTCGTTCCCGACGATGATTCTGACGATGATGAAGCCCTAGTTGCGCTGGCCGGGCCCCCTCTTGATCAGGCGCATCAAGGCTCCTATCGGCGAGACGTCCACACTCCGACCCAAGAGGTGCCCGCAGCTAAGGATGATGTGTCTGAAGAGTCGATAGACTTAACTCGTCAAGTCTCACCTTCGCAAGATCGATGGGCTCAGATCCGGAAGAATGCAGCCGAACGAGCAGCACGACTCAGTGAGGAGCAGTCTCGTCGAAGCCAGAGCCAGAGTGCTCGTACAGACGAAGGTGAAACTAGCGGGGAGGAAACGATTGAGAGCCGCGTAGCTCGCATCAAAGCTCGTGTTGCCGAGCTAACTGGCAACATTGAAGGAGGGCAAGGAGGCGCAAAGCGATGATTGGAATCATTTCCTAAATCACCAGGTCTGTTGTCTCTCTTCGATTTGCTGGCCCCTTCTGCTGACGTCCATCTCAGGTGCCTGTCATTTTGCGTTAACAAATACACCATTGACGCTTTCCCAGCATTCCGAGCTCTGATACCCAAATTTTCCGTAGTCTTCCTGGATCTACATATAATACCCTCTCCAATGTGCAGCGTTCGATATCACAGCAAGCAACAACATTCGTCTTGGTTTGTCCTTTTGTTCATGTAATCTCAATTTTTTTTTTTCTTTGGTGAAGGCTAGGTGGGCTCTGTATCTAGATGGTGCAAGTTGTCCATGTTGATGCAGTTCGGAGTGCATGCGCAACCGTAGGGTCATCCATAGTTTGGGCGTGGGTTGCTGTGCAAATTCCCCGAGTCGAATAGTTGCATGTTGGCGTACTTCATGCATAGAATGGACTGGGGGGGTTGAAATTTAATAATGGTGTGAGAATGAGGTAGACAGACAAATAAGGACGCACATTTCCGTAATATGCCAATGTCCCCAAAGTAAACTTTGTGCTAACGCCTCCCCCTTAAAGTAGGATTAACTCGACCCTTGTCTAAGGCCTCGATGAGTTGATGAAGTGTGACAGCGAAGCCGGTTTCGACTTATTCACAAGCAGTTTAGACTCACACTACGATATGAATATTACTTGTACGGGTATCAAAGCAGCCACCAAGTCATTCGACTCAGAAGGCTCGTTATCAACGGCATCCCAGAACTCTACCAGATCCAAGCCGTTAAAACCTCTACGCTACCAGCAATGCTCCTTCTAGACCTACTTCATACGCAAATGGCCTTGGACGATCTATCCAATGACTTGAAATGGGGTGAGGCTAAGACCATACAGCGTAATCAATTACGAAACATAAGCCCGAGTACATCAGTGTGTTTGAGACTCTTGTCTTATCGTTGACGAATGATTTCTAGTAGAGTCCGGTATCAGTGTCGGCCGAGATGGAGTTGAATAGAAATAGTGATTGCGCACCTGTAAGGAATTCCTCGCTGGGGTCATGTTAGCCAGGCCATCTCTACGTTTATTGGCTTCATAGTTGATGTGAATGGGGCGAACATACAAACTCAGTGTGATATAGCCATCCCGATCCTCATCATACTTCTTGAAAACATCGGTCATGCGTTTTAAGCTAATGCACGCTTGAACAAATAGGTCGAAGCTAATTGCATTCTCGCCTCGCCTGTCATATGTGGCATAGAGCAGTCGCACGAATTGGGCCGAAAGGCGGTAGCCAAAAGCTACAAGAGCCTCGGTGAACTCATTGTAGGATATGCTGCCTGAACGATCTACATCGAATCGGTCGAAGAGTCCTCGCCAAGCGGAGAGAAAGCCCCAGAGACCGCTGTCACCTCGTTAGTAGCCGGGAGAAAATGGGCATGGAGGGTATTGACGCAGACTGACCAGAATTCGTCAAAATTGATAGCGCCAGAACGATCAGTATCAAACATTCTGATCATCATGCGCACCGTATGGGGGTCGAATGGGGACCAATCACCGTTCACGAGAGCAGTACGCAGCTCGCCCTCGGTCAACTGACCGCTACCTGCGAGGGTCTGTCAGCCTTGATTGTGGCAAGTGCAAAGGGACATACCATCTTTGTCCACAGCACCAAATAATCTCCAAAGAGCCTCTCTATCATTGCCATCTCGCGGCGGGGCGGGTGTAGGTGGCGGTCGATTTACCACTGGTGGTCTTCCATGGTAGCCTTGCGGAGGCGGGCCTTGGCCGTAGTTCTGCGGTGGGGGAGAACCGTAGCCGTCAAAGCGGGGATCGTGGCGCTGCTGATCGTAGCGAGGACTGTGTTGCTGGCTGTTGTAGCGAGGATCGTTGTATGCCCCAGGCGGTGGTCTACTGTCGTAACCGCGACCATAGCCATCACCCGGTCGTAGTTCCTGCCTGGAAGGCACTGGCGGTGGAGGTTTGTTGTGGTCGGGACGCGCCGACGAAGTACGAGGCGGTCGTGGTGCCTGTTGATTGTTCCCGGATAGAAGTGCGGCCGCCTGTTAAAGTGTCAATTTCTGCCACTTCACACTGTTCTTGTGTGCTGGTGGGTAACAAACCTGCTCTGGCTCCGCGTGAGCGGGCAACCTGTCGGGGTTGAAGCCTTTGTTGTATGCCATTGTACTAGGTCGAGGTTTGTGGAGGATATATGAGAGTAGAGAGTAACGGCACGAAGGACGGAGGCTGTATATATAGAAAGAAGTGAAGTCAGAGCAGGGTCACAGCCCTCGATGCGGCTGACTTGCGGGGCTTGGTACGATCCACCGATGCCCAACGAGGTAAGCGAACTCAGCAGCCACGCACGTGATCGTGATCAGAGAATCGGCCCTTCGTATTAGTTATAGCAAATAGATCTTAAATAGGATAAATATCACACATTCCTAAGGACAATTTACCTCCCATTCTGTTTCCAGAAGACGTTGATCATTCTTGTTGCGCCTCTGAGGCCCGTATTACCTGGAGTGAACAACGTAGGGACATTCTGGGCAGAAGCATAGATTGTGAGAATGTTGCGAAGCTGACAGGAGATTGAAACCCTAAAGTTTTCCCCGTTAGTGAGAATTTGGGGAGATACGGCATTTCGGTACTAATACTCATGGCGGAACCTGACAGCGATATAATTCGGGCGAGGAACTGGCATCCTCTTGACATGCTTCTGAATTCTAGTAAGAGAGTTCGCAGAACAGACTTTTCCTTTCGGTGCTTCGCAGTGAGAGCTGGCCCCTTGCGTACAGACAAACTTCAGACACATAGGTTCAGGAAGCAGTCTAAAAGAAAGGGATTCGAGATGAACCGTATGGTGCACCTTTAGATAGTCTGCCCCAGAGAACACCAACTGAATCGAGGATACCACATATTGTTGAAGGGCCTTCACTTTGGCTTAAACGAGTGCAGGAAGAGACAAAATGGAGATAAAAGGAAGCAGTGGCCAAGCAACCATTGGTTCGTGTTCGAAATTATGGAAATAGGAAGGAATTAATGTTGACACTGTCCGTGAAGGCAGCTAACGTAGAGGTGAGGTGATATGACGGTAATAGTAGTGGGAAGGCCTTGTTGATCTACGCGCCCCTCCGGTAGAGATCTTCCAGACCGAGATGCTGAGGCTTGCCGTTTAACAAAGAAGAGTTCGCTAGCTAAAGAACATCGCTGTGAAGCCTAGAGTAGCAAATGTGGAGAGAAGAACTAGACGATAATGTCTAAGACCGGCGAAACCATACAACATATTGAACCCAGCGTGGAATATTATCAATGTAGATGCGGTTGGGTAACCCTCTTGCTGGAAGTAAGGAGAATATTAACATAACGCAGTCTTCTGTCCTAAATTGTACTTGTAATGTTCCACGCCGAGTGGAACGATGCTCTACTGAGATTAGAGAATACAGACTATGCCCTCCTAGCCGTCTCCTGGGGTTTAGAAACAAATCAGAAATAGGTCAATACTACTTGGTATTCAGTATGATGTCGGCAAACGGGTCATACGTCTTCGCGCTCTGGAGGCAGGCTTGTGCCGCTCAGCTTCGTTTCACTTCTCCTGTTTTCTTATTTTGGACTAAGAACTTGGCTTCTTTCAGGGTGCAACAGCTAAACCGAGAGACTACAATCGACAACACCTGGTGAACGCGTGATAGCCCCCTTCACCCCCTTCAGGAGAGATGGAGCAGACAGGGAAAGTAAAAACAGCAGAACCATCGTCCCAGAAAGCCACTAGAGCTTGTTGATAATGCAAACTGGGCGTTTCGAGGTGAGGGGCATGTCGTAGTAGACCAATGATTTGCATCACGGAAGCGGCGTAGGTCTAAGAATAACGAGTGGGTCTATGAGGCTGCTCTAACTGTTGATGTTTGTGACTGATAGATGAAAAGGCAGATCGTGATGGCCTAATGAGGTAATGCCCTTCTCAGCAGCTGCTCGAGTGTGCGTGAAAGCGAAACGTGCCTGCAGCCACCACGAGGCATAGGAACCGGGGATATCAACCTGGCAAGCTGCTCTGTGAGCTTCAATTAGCAACATTAAGCTTCTCTCAGGGGAACATCCAGCATGCCGGTTCAGAGGAGTAGAGGGCGGGCGTGGGGAGGACACTCGAAATAATATCAGGTGGAACTCAGTGGCCGGATCTGGAGAAGAAGGCCATGTGAGGCCCGCCCAGCAACCAGTCAGAGGCATTCAGCTATCAGAGTGAATATACGGGCGTTTACGCAGGTGAGATTATGTCAACGGGGTTGTGGAGAAGAAGTTGCCGGCAGTAGATTGTTAATGCTTTGGAGTCTGGCCGTGATCAGACGAAGGCCGTTATGACGCAGTCGCTCCTTCCACCTCGTTGCTAAAAATAGGAAGAACGTCCCAACCATGTGCTTCCTGCTGCTCTAGCGTGCAGCCACAACCGATCTGGCTAGACAATGCCAAACACAAACTCAGATCGAACCTCAGTGGTGTACGACGTACGACGGTCGACGGCACTCCTCTGCAGCCGAGTGATCACAGACGGGAAGACTACCGCTTCAGCGACTGCTCCGGGCCCCTGGCGTCTGGTTGAGTACACAAACCTGTATCATTTTGGCACTCTTCTTCATCCTAGCAGCAGTTTCAAGTCATTAGATCCTGTTGATGCTCTACAATGGAAGAGGATGGTGCCTCGGGCCGAAAGCAATAGCAGAAAGCGATCGACGGGTGAGAGCATCCTCAAGCACTGCTGGAAGAGGTGGAACATCCAGGCCCCGCCGGGTTGTGCAAGCAGCAGCATGCCTTGCGCATGTTGCACCCAGCCCGGTACAGACGGGCACACAAACACACGCGCAGACCGAGAGACAACAACCAGCGTCTGCGTACCCAGATGCGGTGATTGACAAGCTGTCATCTGGCTTCGATGCTCGCGGCTCTCGTCCATCCATCTTTCTGACCACCAACTACGACGCTCTGTTCAGCCAGCTCCTCCTGATGCTGCTCACAAATTTAGTGGCCTCCGTATGTTCTGCAGACGGGAAATTCCTATTTGCTAAATTGGATGTGGGAGGGCCGCCACCTGCATCCCACAGTGCGAGAAGGGCTGCTCGTCGTTACTGGCCTCGAGCCGGAGAAAGTAAGAGGGTTCCGCCGCGATGGGCAAAGGACCCTTGTTCGTCCAAGCTCCCCGAGGTGGTGAGACGTTGCAGCCGAAAATGTTCCTTAAATAGACTCGTTACGGGTTATTAGCTCGCAAAGTGGGCATAATTTGTTCACATTGTACACCAATCAGCTTTCCAGCTGTCCGGAAGGAGAGCGCGGACAATTTCTGCTGCCTTCTCGGCGCCGCTGGCGGTTCTATTATTAGTCGTCGTGCACGCCCACCTTGCCCACTGTTCCTTCGACCAACACGCACCTTTGACCAAGAGCCTCAAAAGACGTCGTCTGCGAAGGCCTCCAAAACCATATCGCGCGCTGTCGCATTATACTCATATATCGACCTTCGCCGAGCATCTCCCCACCTGCTCCCGGTATCGACTGTCTCCTGCTGGTTAACTCTACTCGTCTGAAACACGTTAACGTGTTCCTCACCTTGCCGTCGCTTTGCCCTTTGTTACCATCCTCCCTCCATCGTGCTGTCAGCCACACTCAACACCTATACCGCTCCATGTGCATTGACGTCTGATATCAACAATGGGTCGAAGGAAGATTGAAATCAAGGCTATCAAGGACGACCGGAACCGCTCTGTGTAAGCTTTCTTTACGTCTCTCGCTTGGAGGCGATTTACCATACCTTTCGTCAAACATTCGCTGACCTGCTCGTTTAGCACCTTTCTTAAGCGCAAAGGCGGTCTATTCAAGAAGGCCCACGAGCTATCCGTCCTCTGCTCTGTCGATGTCGCCGTGATTATCTTCGGTCACAACAAGAAACTCTATGAGTTCTCCTCCGGCGATATTAACGAGACTATCGGCCGCTACCAATACGTACGTACCCTAATGATATATTTTGACCCCACATACCCCACCCCATATTCACATCTCCTTGGGAACCTCGACAGGAAGGGCTTGATCTGTCGAATCTCTAACTTCAGTTGGGAAGGTGCCAAGAGGATGCAGACTTCTGTTTGAAATGAGACTAACTCATATTACAGTATGGAGGCGCGCACGAACACAAAGGTCCTGAAGACTTCATGGGGAAGAAGGATATCGACGACGAGGACGAAGAGGATGAGCCGATGGCTTCGCCTCCAAGGGATTCTCACACTCCGCCAGAGCATGCCATGATGCCTCATCATCTCCAAAACCAAGCTGCTTTTCAGCATATCAGGCATCAAACCCCTTCTGAGTCCCCTCCAATGCCAAATGGGATGCCTTACCACCACCGACATCCATCTCCACAACCCGGAAGCGTATCGCGACCAAACTCCCGCTCTCACATCCGCCGCCCTAGTTCAAATCTCGCACCGCCCCAACATCACATTTCGCAACCGCCCCCACCCCAGAACAACTATGCTTATATGCCCAACCCACCATTCTACAACCCTCAGACGACGCAAGGAATGCCGCCCAAACCACCCCAAGGCGCTCCCCAACCTCCGCAATATCAATACACACACCCTCCACCCACCCATCCCCAAGTGCAGCAGTATATGCAGCAAGAGCAGAGGAGGCAGTCTATGCCGCCTGCTTTCCAGCAACCAGAGCGGCAACAACCGCAAGGACAGACTTCAATGCCAGTCCCCTCTCCTCCACAGCCCGAGCAAAACAACTTCCAAAGCCCACCTCTACCGCAGCCCAAGCCTCTACCCTCTGCCGCCAAACATAGTATCTTTACGCCAATAGATGACAGCCGATCCATGCTTGCGGCGCATTGGGGAAGTAGCAACAATCTCGAGCCACACCGGATCGAAGCACCTCAAATGAAGACAGATGGCGGGGCCCGGGCTCAATCCATCGATGTGGCATCTATGACGCGCCCGCAAATCAATGGAAACTCCCCACCACAAGCCATCCCACAGCAGCTCCCAAACCAGCCACAGCGAACTCAGTCCACTTCATCGGTTCCAACGATTCCAACGCCATCAAGGACGAATAGTATGCAGACTGACGCAAAAAGACCGCGACTCAAAGTCCAAATTCCTAGTGAGCACTCAGATGCAGGAAGCGCCACCGCAAATTCTTCACCCAAAGATTCAGGCACCACTGGTGTTACGCCAGCGAGGACAAGCACCGATGCTTCGCATAGCTCTGGCGTTCTTCTTCCTCCTCCATCACCTAGCGCAAATTCACTGCTCAGTGCTGGCGCCGTTGGCCCACCAAATCCATTTGCTCGACCGCCACCACCAGCGAATAGTGGATCCTACGGGTCGCGGAGCGAGATGGAAACACCTCTTTCCGCGCTACCTAGCCGCTTTGTGGAGAATGGACTTCTACCTTCACCTTCCAGTTTCTATCCCGAATGGGGGTTTGGCCGGGAGAACAATATGCTCCCCAGCCCTCTCCCCTTCCAGACCCCGATTGCTCCAAACGGATCAGGTCCGTTTGATGACCGTAAGCGGAAGACATCAGATGAGGGGTCCGACGGGAGCAGTCATCAGAAAAGGATTAAGGCCTGACTAACTTAGCCATACCACGGTACATGATCAAAACAACTAGAATCTCTCAAACCCCTTGCTAGATTCAGCGTGGTTAATATAGTAATGGTCGTATAGTCTCTTTTTTCAGGCGTGTATATCTTCAAAAAGTGCGCACTTCAATTGTAGTTTTACCCATCGGACCGTGCTTTCCTCTAGTTTTCGGTATGACCATGCATGTTCCAGAGTCTCCTGTCCACTAGTCACTCGTCAACGCCTGTCAGTCTTTTTCTAGGAAACGAGGAGTTCTGGGTTTGGGCGTTTGGATACCCATGGGATTTTCGTTTCTCATGGATCCTATATGGCAACAGGTTTATGAGAGTTTTGGCGAGTTTGACCTCTTGTTTCTGCTTCGTTTTACTTCTGGCCCTGCAAGCTTTTTTTTACTTCTTCTGGTGGACGGTGGCATGTGGCTTATTTTGGTTTGTTTGCTTTGAGCAAGGTGGGGGTTTGGTGCTTTATTTAGTCTTAAAACTGTAGATATTTGAAACATCATTGATTTTGGAGTTTCGAACTATTCTTGTGTTGGCTGCGGTGACTGTCCATCCCACAGGAGTATAAGACTAGGTAGTCAGAGGTTCATCTTAAAATTTAGCAAACGGACATGGGTACCGATATCAATGAGACTGATACTAGCCGTTCACCTGGCAGTTCTCCTTAAAAGATAGATATATATGGCCAGCACGTTATCTAACATGACACGTGACCCAATCAGGTGAAGGTCGATCTGTTGTACCTCTGGCTGGAAGTGAGAAGGTCAACAGCGGGTAAATTCCTGTCCTCAATTACCCCTATGCTATACTCAGTGGTAACATGCAGTTAACCTATGTGGCACTAAAAGTTAATCCTTGCCCGGCCCTTAGAAATCGTATGTTCACCGGAAGAACGCCGCCCCCAGAAGTCGCTCCCGAAAACTATAAGCTCTACACCAAGAATATGCTACCACGATAGCATCGCGTTTGAAGCATTCCCGCCTCACCTACAGACCGCCGTGACTAGATTTCGTGTCGGAATATATACACATTTCAATATGCTCTGATGTTCAACTGGTATTGTGATAACCACATACCCTTGTCCCAGTCCAAGAACGAGCTCTCTGGCCTCCTTCCCCGTCCTATACGACTCACGCGACTTCTATTTGTCAAAATCACCCATCAGCTGGACCGCCACAACACTCCTTGCACCACGCATCTCCCTCCTGCCCAATTTCTACGCAGCACCTGCTACAAAGCAGTCTCCTGCACTTCCCAATACATGAACGTGTACAGACATAGCAAGCTCGTTCACCACAGCTTCTGCACTCGAAATAGCCCTCTAAATCGCGTTTTCGCATCGGCGCTTTGTGACAGATATGACAGGGACGAAGATCAGAATTAGTAGTATTGCTCGACGAAGCAGCTATATCGATATTGGAGGAAGATGAGGGTCCAGAAACGATGTCCATGAGATGAGACGGCGATTTGAGGAGGGAGATTTTCTTGGCGGAGTGATGGAGGCGACGGGGTTGTTTGAAGGGTCGAGCGTCTAGGCTTGAAGGCATGGAAGGAAATGGCGCAGGGACTCTAAGCACCCAGGGACTATTATCTGGTTTTGCGTGGCGCAGGGTCTGATGCTGATGTTTGGGCGAAGAGCCAACTTTGCAAGCGGCCGTGGCACTAGATTCGAGCCGTTGAAATGCTGTGTGACTGCTGTAAATCCAGGTGTCCATTGCCATACTGGAGGAGCCATCTGAAGCCCTTTCGCACTTGGCGCTCATTGTCGCCGCTGGGTCTGCCTCCATACACCGTTTCCTCTTTCCAAGGCTGAGTATGTGTCGTGGTTCCACCATGGTGCTTTTGTCGAGGAATGGAGTCGTAAAGTCTGCCGCTAATTCAGGCCGAAAGAGTTCTGAGGTGATATACATGGTGAATCTTTCGAAGGGCAGTGAAGCAAAGGTTCAGTGAATGGAGGAGTGGGAGAGAGACCGTCGGTGGCCCTGCTGCGTTCGAGTTCCGAATTTAGAAGGAGCGTGAGATAGCGAAGCAGGATACGGGAGGTGCGGTCCGGACAGGACTTCAAACTATGAAATGACAGTGCAGAGCAGCATAAACAACGTAGACTATGAGGAGAAATGAGTGGCAGCGGCGAACGAGCGGAACTACGCTATCTAAGGAGGATGGATGTGAGGAGGCGTTGTTGCTCCAAGCTCGGAATTCACTAGCGCTAGGCAGAACCTGGCAGGGGTAACCACTGCGCGATTGAATTTAGAAGCCCTCCGTAACTGGTGCACAACACACTCTCTCTGTCTCTCTCTGTCTTTATCAATGCACCCAATGCACATAGCAGATTCGGGTTCAGGTGGATCCTGAAATGCGGCACGACATTACAAATTACCTAATGTAGCTTGCGAACTACGCCACAAAGTATTTGACAGACCCAAAAAAAATTACGGTTGAGCCTGGCAGTCGGTTCCATTAGGACATTCCGAAACTCCATATGAATCTTACGTATCCTGTCAGTCCCCATTGCATGCTCGCCGCATCAGGTTGTCAAGATCCTTTCTGCTACTAAGGTCCCCAACATACCCAATGCCTTCGTTATCATGATTTTCGTAGTTCCAAATCAGAAGCCACGCCTGCAACGCCTAGCCCATAGTTGACGAGACCTCCGAGGGAATTCCTTTAAGCAAGCATTCACATAATGGTTAGCTTAAGAAATTGTTCCTCAAAACGTCGCCAAGAATCATGCCATCTAACTTGGAAATTCGTCCTCATTTAGTCCTTGCTAAATCGCCTTTTGAACCAACTCTTCCTCTTCTCTGTGTTGTTGCGCTGCAGGACACCTGACCTGGCATTCACGCTAGCTCCGGGTTGCACCTGCCCGTCGTTGAGCTTGATAGGACGGCCATTGCTGGGTGGGAGTAGGCTCGTCTTTGCAGGTACCGGAGGTGGAATGTTGGCACTGGTAGGATATTGTTGTTGGGAATATCCATTGTTCGACAGTCTGGCTCCATTTCCAAACTCTTCAAGAATAGGGCCTTGGAATTGGGGCCCACCCCCAAATCCTGAGAATCCGTACTGCTCGCCCATGTCGGGCTTTGTAACCGGGGTTGCACGCTCGATGGAGCTATTCTCGCTGCTGGGGTCGGTCGAGTAAGGGTCACTATGACTTCCATTCGACCCTCCCGTGTTCACGGTGTCTCGCGATTGTGATTGCTGATAGCTTTGGTTGGGATAGACGCCGTGCCCATTAGCGTACCGATTGTAGCCTTGGTCTGATTGCATACGGTTGTAACGGGATCGTGGAGGGCCGCCCGCAGGGCCACCCGTAGGACCATAGCCGCTCTCTGCCCAGCTCTCGCGAGCAGCAGCGGCTTGTCGGGTGCCATAATAACCAGAAACTTGGGAGAAGCGATTTTGGTCATGGCCTGATGTAAGTTGTCAAGACAGCGAACTTTGAGAACCGTACACAAGAGGGGGGGGGGGGGGGGGGGGGGGGGGGGCGCAAGCGAAGAAGCGGTGTTGAAATCAGTCATGCAAAGCAAGCCAAGAGGACCGAGGACACCACCCCAATTTCGTGATTGCATTTGGTTCAGATGCAATGACTCACCTCCATAGTAGCTGCTCCTGCGGCTTGTATACCCATTCATAACTTCTGTGGAGGACTCTGTGGCTTTCCGTCAGTACGAGCTCTGCGTGTGATATCGAGTGATGACACATACCAGGCCTCATCGTCTGTGCTCTCCGTCTGTATTCATTATCAATAGCTGCCTCGAAAGACCGGATGGTGTCGAGCGGGCGCTCCCAACGAGATCGTGTTGGGTTGGAGAGGTCGGGTTCGGCTACGACTAGTGAGCGAGACAGTCATGGCGAGGGGTGATTTGAGGGCTTACCAATGACTTGGCCATTTGTATCGGTGTGCTGGAATGAGCGCAGCGACTGCAGGGTGGGCTTCTCCAGCGCGGCGGCAACTATCAACTATCAGCGAGGAACTCTCTAGCAACGTCGCAGCGTTGCAACGGCACCAATCCACATACTTGGCTGGGCTTCGTTCATGGCAGCATTCGGGTTCGCCTTGGTCGTCGCCGTCAGATGGCTCCTTCTCTTCTCTTCGGGAGACTCGTGCAGGTGTTCTTTCCCCTTGTGACCCGACGTGTGGCTCTTGTCGCTCTTGAACGAGAAGGTCGACTTAGACCGGGTCCGTTGCTGCTGGGGCCGATCCATGGCGGACGTGGCTCTATTATCTACTGAACTACGGCGCGAATTAGAGCTGGGAACTGTGAAACAGCAGGCTGGCAGCGCTGCTAGAGCAGAGGGGGCGTAGTGCCCGCGCCGATTGCAGGAGACTTAGAGAGACGGCGTTCACGATGCGATATATGGCCCCTGCGTACGACCGGGGAACTTCCAGGAATAGCGAGATAAAGTGGGCGGCTCACAAAGGCCAGTACTAGCCGTCACGAGTTTAACGAGAGGCAGGACCGTGGTCAAGAAGGTCGGTGGTGATGAGGGACAACGAGTGGTCTGGCAGTGCAGCGAAGAGCGTGAGGCGGGTGTTAATGGAAGTGTTGAGCACCGCTGGAGGTGGTGCGTCGTCTCCCAAAAGCTGGCCGCACGCTTTCACCAGACTCGTCATCGGGCAGCGTGAATTGGCGGATTCTGGTGGCGGAAGGCCAATCGCATCGGCGTGATCTGCCGGTAGGGAAAATGCACCAGCACACGAAACACGCGCTGCGCCGGACGGTCGATGCCTTAGCGATGGACGAGGGATGAGATAGCAATTCGGATGATGGCGATTGCGCCGCTGTTGGAGGCTGGAAACGCCGACAGCCTCTGTTATATCTATGTATCTGGCCTCTCAAGCATGTGCTTCCCTTCACACAGCAGTCGTATCGTGACTGCCTTTCTGTCGCACGATGCTGCTCTTTCTGAAAACAATGGACAGTGAATGTTATGCGGAAGACCCGGGAGCGAGCCAGCCAGCTTCTTTTTTTTTTCAAAGCCGATCCAGCCACACGGCCATGCAGCAACATGCATTCGCCGTATCACTGTTCCGACTGGAAGCTCGCTTCCAGCTTTTCCAACTTCTGCGCTTGCCCATGCCAGTTCATCATCTCGCTCACCGACATCAGCTCTCAGGTCTCGAATTCGTCAAGCGCTGCTAGCTCCGCAATCTCATGCAACCTCAATACCTTTTGAGGCAAACTTGCGTATGCACTCTTCTTGGCTGTGGGTAGTGTGGTAGTGTGTGGTAGTTTGAGCTCAAGCTTGCCCCTCCCCTCCCTCGACGCCGTCAGCATGAGGGTGACCATCGACTCACGTGTTATCTTGTGGGTCATCGTCTTGTCAGCCTTGTCGAGTTGGAACAAGCGTTTGGCGCTTCCTCAGTGGGATGTTCTGGCGCCGCCATTGCACCATGTTTCAGATCTAAACGATTCCCACTGTTCCGAAGCCGAATCTTTCTCCACTTGCATCACACACATCACATCCCACTCATGCGGAACAACCCGCAAGCCACTCATCCACTGTGCGGGTATACTTCCTTAGAATTCCGCATGATGAGAGTTTCAACATCTACTAAATGATAATACCTCTTTTCCAACATCGCCCCTAGATGCATTTGCAAAACGTTGATCCAAATGACTGTCAACCCTTCTCTATGTATATACACCTAAGTCAGTCTGCCAGACATCCCATCAGCCTAGTATACCAGAGTCGCCTCGATGTCTAGCTGTGAGTAGGCATGTTCACGCTGGCCTTTGAAGCCACGGCGTCCTCGCTCCTCCAGAGACTGGTCACTGTCTTTTGTTGGGTGTAGAATTGCAGCCCTGGTTTTCCATAAAATGTGTTGGCTCCTCCGCCAGCAACCGACTTCTTGTTGCCCGTGAAAGAAAACATGGGGAGCTGATTAGTGTTAGGCAGACAACGCTCATGTTGGAGTAAAAGCCTGGCTTACTGGGACGGGAATGGGGACGTTGATGCCGACCTGGCCTGCCTCAATCTCTCGCTGGAACCGACCAGCTGTGGCACCAGACCGGGTAAAGATAGCAGTACCGTTTCCATACTCATTCTCGTTGATGAGCTCAATGGCCTCATCTATCGTCCCTACATTGAGGCAGACTAGGACAGGACCAAAAATTTCCTCCTTGTAGCACTTCATGTCGGGCTTAACATTAGCGATGATGGTCGGACCAACCTCAACATACAGTCAGCAAACAGGTTTCTCAATCCTCAAGGATTGTACATACCCAGTTACCGTTGGGGTACTTCGGAGGTTTTTGGCCCCGGCCATCGAGGAGGATGGTCGCACCCTCTTCCTCAGCGCTGGCGATCAGATCTTCGATCCTTTTCTTCGCCTGTGGGCTGATCACGGGTCCTAGGTCAGCACCCTCCTCAAATCCACCGTCCATCTTAAGAGCCTTTGCGCGTTCCGCAATCTCTGGCACCCAGTCCTTGGTCTCGCCAATCATGACAAGGGTACTCAATGCCATGCATCGTTGACCAGCCGCACCGAAAGCCGCACCAGCAATGGCATTTAAGGCGTGGTTCTTGTTGCAGTCTGGGAGGACAGCAGCATGATTCTTCGCACCCAAGTTCGCCTGGACTCGCTTGCCATTAGCTGATGCGCGGGAGTAGATATATTCACCAGCCTTGTTACTCCCTACGAAGCTCACGGCCTTGATGCGCGGCTCATCAAGGATGAAGTCGACTGTTTTCGCGGAGCCGTGGACGATGTTGACTACACCCGCAGGAAACCCAGCTTTCTCAGCGAGCTCAGCCAGGATCATGCAAGCGCCAGGATCACGCTCCGAGGGCTTGATGACGATGGTGTTGCCGACGACTGTCGCAATGGGAATTGACCACAGAGGAATCATGGCAGGGAAGTCTGGATAGGCAATTAGTAATAGTCCCCCGTCGGAGACCAATACACTCACTAAAGGGACAAATAGCAGCAACAACACCAAGAGGTTCTCGGTAACTTCTGGTCTCCATATCTTTTGCGACTTCCAGCACCTCGCCCGTCATCTGGGTCGTGATGCCGCATGCCGTCTCGGCTACTTGCAAGCCGCGCAAGACATCACCCTTTGCATCGGCAAGAGTCTTCCCTTGCTCCAATGTGATACTAGCAGCTAGCCTGTCCCAGTTCTCTCGGATCAATGCGACGTATTTGAACATAATCTGTTGCCTGTAAAGCAAGCTGGTCTCCTTCCATGGCTTGAACGCCTTCTGCGCGCTATCGACAGCGGCCAGCAGCTCCTCATTGGTACTCTGAGGCACTCGTGTAACGAGATTGTTGGTGGCAGGATCGTGGAGGTCTAGCCACGTCGTCGCTTTTGAAGGCACAAACCTGTTATCTAAGAAGTTCTGCGTGTCGACTGGAGACTCAATGGGGTCATGGCTGAGCGGATACGAGTCTGCGATGAGGGCGGCCGTGGTAGTTGTAGGCTTGAGGTGTCGAGCAGTGGCATGTAGCCGCCTCGAGGCGATCTTGTTTGTGCTGGCAGGCGACGACATTCTGGTGGAGAGAGAGGTAATGCGAGGTGTGGAAGCTTGGGTGGCCAAGTTCGCGGTGCGGAGGAGAGCTCGTCGGGCGGCCATGGTAACTACCGAAACAAGGATTCTCTTGGGTCAGTTGCAGAAGCCACGGCGCAGCGGAAAGTATTTGAAAGAGAATCAATTAATTTATCAAAACTTCGGGCCCAGGAGAACTACCTGCATCAAGCCGCAAGCCGGCTTTCGATTTCCTTTGATCCCGGAGAGGGGGCTTCTAAGGCCGCGCTTTCCCGATGAGCCGAAAGTATCTCCACATTGCTTACATAACAGTCACTGTTCCACATTGGCATCCACGCTTCACAATTGACCCTGGCAGCAAACGAGTCCTTTGGTCATTACGAGAACCGTAAATTCATTCTTGAAGAGAGCTATGGTACACTGTCATGGCGCCGTACACCCTCGAGAAAAATATTTGGTTATACCTGGAATCCAAAGATATGGGTGCTCCTCCGTGCTAAGATTCCATGGGAGCCCTTTTCGACCGACTTCTACCGATCTATCACTATTTCATCGCCCTCTCTGCACTACATTTACGAAGCAGTGGAGCGTGTAGTGCGCTTGTTGACCTCTGACTGTGCCTTCTCGGCGCCGCTGGAGACAGCCTCCGCTGCCTTGTCCTTCGCGTCGACAGCAGCATCCTTTGATTTCTTTGCTGCATCTTTGACCTGCTCCTTGGAAGGAGCAGCACCACCGCTAATGAGAGTGGAGACAACAATAGCAATGAGTGTGACAGCGAGGACTCCAATACCCCCAGCAACCTCAGGGACGAATTTGATGGCCTCGACTGGATCCCTCCTGGCAATAGTCAAGAACAAATTGACTTTCTCCTTAATGTAGAGGACTGGGTCGTCCTTGAAGACGAGATCCGAAGGCGACTTCGGAGGTTCAACTGGCTTTGGAGCAGTGGCTTCCTCTTCAGCCTTTTCCGCAACGATCTTAAGATCAAATGTATCTGCCTTGAGCTTTTCGGCATCCTCAATGGAGTGACCAATGTAGATGTTGTCAAAGAGGATGTCGTTTTGCATGGTCCAGATCTCGAATCCAATCTATGGTATGTGAGTACAAATCTTCCTTACTAGGTAAGAGTCACTTACGGCACCCATGGGCTCAAACTTGGCCGGGGTCTTGTCCTCAAAATAGTCAGGGTTCTTGATCTTCCTTGGTGCCCAGGTGCCTTTGTATGCCGGGTTGTCGATATACTCTGCGGTCCACTTGCCCTTGTACTCAGGGTTCTTCTTCATCGGTGGTTCCCACTTGCCGCAGCCAGAGGCCTCGTCACACTTAGGGTTTGGCACTGTTGGGGGAACCCAGTCGCCATCCTCCTCGTCGTCCCAATCCTCAGGCTTCTCGGCCTCTGGGTCAGGGATCGTGGTAGGTTCGTCGTCGAGCCAGTCCTCCGGCTTCTTGGCCTCCTCATCGACAATCTCGAACGGAGCATCCTCGTCCCAATCCTCGGGTTTCTTGGCTTCTGGGTCGGGGATACGGGCCTCGTCGACCCAGTCCTCGGGCTTCTTGTCCTTGGGGTCGTCAATCTCTTTCTCAGGGTTGACGGATGGGCTGAAGTCCTCAAGCAGAGTGCCATTGCGAATGGACTCGCCGTCGATCTTGATCTCGAAAGAGTTGTCTGGCTTCACAATCAAGGTGTAGAGAGATGTCGTCTTGACGATACGCGCCATTGGAGGGTTCTTGAGGTGCTTCTCCTCGTACTCGCCTGTCTTGGGGTTCTTGTGGCGAAAAATAAAGTGGACCTGAGATAAATTAGCATTCTTGGAGATTGATCCCATTGTGATAGCCCCACCTTGTTAGTAGCACCACATTTGTCAGGACCAAACATGATGATGTACGGAGACGCGTTTGAAAACTCCTCGGCATGAAGAGCCTTGTTGTCCTGGAGGAGCTTCATATAAGCACCGCCGCACTCCAAGCCATCTGGTAGGGGTTAATATGGCTCGCGATGGCTCCATGCATTGACTTACTTTGAAGCTTGACTTCATACTGCACCACCAAAGTCTTACCCTTGTTGTTGATGACTTTGGGGAATTTGGCCGAGATGGCGTGGTGGGCCGCTTTATCCTTGATCACCAGACCCTTGTCCCCCTCCATCCCCTTGAAGACGGAAGGCTCCTCAACAGACCAAGTGCCGACGTATGCCCATTCTTCCTCAGTGGACTTATCGTCCTTCTTCGCATGTGAAGCTTTCCACCTTGATTCCCAATCATCGGTGAATTGCTCGAGGAAAGGCGCTTTCAGCGTGGTGGGCTGCCGAGATCAACGTTAGAATTCTGTTTGCCGGGCCTCCTGGCGGGGAGAGAGTTTGCTTACGGTGAAGGTTGGCTTCACAACTGATGACGATGTAGAGGACTCGACAGCAGACGAGACGGACGAGGAGGCGTCCTCGAGGTCGTCTGCAGCGTCGGCACGAACCACGGCAGCAGCAAGGAGCGCTGTAGCTCCGAAAGCGAAACGCATCGTGGGTGGAGCTGCCTGCTGTCTTGCTTGGAGATCAGAGGACTTTGTTGAGATGGTGGGAAAGCAAAGGAGAGGGTGTTGAGGAGACGGGGTGGGCAATTGGAGGATTTAAACACAATCGGGCAAGCTCCAAGGTGAAATTGGACACCTTTCAGAAAACCAGCCGAAGCCAAGCAGCGAATCAGAACCTGGGCCGTGCCCCCGCATTCACCTCAGCCTCGAGCACGGCACATGAGCCTGCGATGCCTCTAGAAACGGACACTTGTCACTTCTGACCCTAGGCATTTGATGCACTGACGTTCTTCTTCGCTCATTCACTCCATTGCACCAGTTCTCTTTCACAGGATAGTTCTCGAAAATGGGTGATTGTGGGAGTTCGAGCCCCCAACGCTTCCTTCCTCTCAAGACATACGCCCATGAAGTGGACAATGGATCACAGGCTGAATTGGTTTCTTGTGTCAGTTATTTCTCAAGTTTCGGAAGTCTGTCTCGGCGTGTAGCCACTCGTGGTGCATGAAAGTCAAAACCACACGTGCTTTGAATATCCTGATTAAGGACACCATCCCTTGCCAGGTTGATACTCCTTTACAAGGATTGTTATTCCTTAGCTTCCATATACCCATATTAGCTTTCTTAAGCAGCTACAATGATTTTCGAAGCGAAGCTTTGAGATGCATATTGGACATCAGGACTTCTAGGACTTCAAGGCCCTCACAAAGTTAAGTAGGCTTTAGATAGCAGATTCTAATTCTCTTTGCTTGATTCAAACTATGACTATCAATTCACTGTATGATGCAGCGTCGTCGAGATTGGCTCCGTGGCCAACTTTTCCTTCCCCAGCTTTACTGTCCCGTATACTGACTGGCCTCCTATCCTTCCTTCTCTAGCGTCGGGCTTCTTGTCCTTTTCCTCCTTAGGTTTTTTTTGGGAATGTTGAGCATTGGCGTTTCCATACGAGCTTGAAGTTCCGACGTTTGCGGTGCTCGCAAAGAGCATTTTCAATTCCAGAGCATGTGGGGTGCTTTATGCCCATACATCCCTGGCATTGGCAACACCGCCATTGCATGCTGCGGAACCTCTCTTCCTCGTGGATCAGCTTAGACTTCGTACTATTGGCAAGCTGCGGTAGACAACGAAGCGTTGTCCCTTCGAAATTAGGTTGAGCAACAAGGCCAGTGCCGGGAGAGTGAGTAGTCTTTATGGAGGACCTAAACCTGGAAGTAAAGGCGCAAGCGCAGATGAGTTGTTAACTTGTCCAAGAGGAGCCAGTGCAGGTGAATACTAAAGGAGACTTATGCATTGAGGAACGTCACCATATGCTAGCTACATGAAACTCTCTAAGAAAAGAATAGCAGTTGACAGAATAGAGGTAGGGCTTCCCGATAACCAAATTTACCATGATCATTGTTTCATCCTGTGGGAGAAGGCCTCCCCAAACAAATCTTGCCGACCAGTTCCCAGATATGGCAATAAAGGTTAAATTGACTTCTTCTTTCTCTCCTCCTCTTCCTGTCGCTCTGACTGGTCCTCCTTCATTGCCACGATCACATATGCGATAAGGACCACGTTGGCCATCACAGCAGCCGTAGCACCAGCATATGTTGAGTTGCCTGCTCCATTGTCAGTGCAGGGAAGGCATAAGTGCTTGGTGGGAAGTACCATGGAACACATAATTAACAGTAAAGAAGTAGGTGCCAATTGGGAGAGTGATCATGGCAAACGTGAAGCTTAACAGCTTCCAAATTACCGACCTAGCATACATAAGATGGAGTAATGTAGGAATAGGAGGGTTCTAACGCGGGAACAGCTGGGGCGATATTCGAGGGCTCCGAGACTCCTTTCCCATTATTGTCGAGATATGTCTTCTCAGTAGCCACCACCCTACGTGAAGTCATTGTATGTTGGTAATATCAGGTTTTGGCGGGCTTGGCTTGGTGGTTGTAGACGAAATTGGTTGTGGGAGTTCGACCAAAGCAGAGCTCTCAGGCAAAAATGCGTCTCCAACAGCACGCTTGATTGGCCACAGCTGCCATATAATTGTGCTGAAAATGAGGCCAATAATTTCGCCTGCGATTTTAGATGTAGACTCACTACAGGGCTTGCTTTCTTCAATGGCTGCTACTTATACCGACGCTAGAGGGGGTGAATGCCTCTCATATTGTCTTCTGCATGAACCCACGATGCCAAGCCATAGAGGCCCGTGCACGCCGTGACCTCGCGCCAACTCGTTCGGCGCGTTTTTTTTGGCCTTTGTCTTATCCCCGCCACAACGTCTTCCTCCTTTCTCTTCAGCGCCACCCGCGACGACAATGCCTCTTTCTTTGCGTCCCAATACGCCGAATTGTTTGCCACTTTGAAGCCATTGTCTTCTTATATTCCGTGCCCGCAACTCCCCTCGCTGCTCCTAATAGCTTCCACCCATGTACCGACGCGACCCAATCGTCTCGTCCTCCCCCATGGGCTCACAAGCCCCCCGGCCCAGCAATAGCTTTACAGACAGCGATGATGAACTCGCCGATGACTTTCTCACGCAACCAACTTTGCCCTTGAACCCTATCCGATCTTCGCTCTTCCCTCCGCCGACGTTCGTCACTCAACCAACACAGGTGTTGCCCACCACCCCGAAGTCCAACAGAGTCGATCGTGAATCACAAATCCAAGTCGCGCGGTCTTCTCCTGCAGTACACTCCCCAGTCATATCCCAGCGCCAACTTCCATATGCAAACCCAATGGCCCCTCCTGGTACATACCTTCGACGCCCTCCCCCGGCTCACCGCCCCATCGCGATCGACCTCACGTGTGACGATCCTCCCGTGGAGGCGGATCCTGAAGAAGAGGATACTGTACGCTCTAATATCAAACCATCACGCATTGAAGAAACTCCACAGAAACGTCCGTTGAATCTATCTAGCTTTCAGTACAACCCTAATCTAGTCCGCAAACGACCAGCCGATAACAATGCTGGCACTCTACCCCTCAGCAAGTGGCCGCGCTCAGTCCCTCGGCAGATTGGACCGGCTCGGGCCTTGCCAGTAGAGCCTGACATTGATATGGAACTTGACGATATCCCAGATTTTGATATGAAGAGGAAGGTACAGCGTCTGATGGCTGTTGTTCCAGGGAAGCCTGTTCGGGTTCTATACGAAGCTCTCGTTGCAAAGAGGGGCAATTGGGATGATGCAGCAGAGCTCGTTACCAGGGACCACAACGCTCTTCCAGTCCCGTCCTCGGAAGATGAGTTACTAAGCTCGCCGAAAAGCCAGCAGCCAGTGAAAACTGCTAAGCGTGAATTGAATGCTCCTACGAAGAGTATTCACGAGAAATTCTCGACTATCTGCCAGGCGCAACCCGGTCCTGCGCCTGAAAATCTACCTAGGAGAAAGGGCCGGCTCGTTCGTGGTCGGCGAAATCGGTCCCCAACACTATCTGTCTCCCCACAGGTTCCACTGCGTCCCATGCCCAGAAAGGTGGAATTGGAAGACGAGGATGAGGCAATTGCAATTAGCTCAGATTCCGACGCTGAAGTCTCGGACGATGCGGAGGTTGAAGATGACTCTCTTCTCGACTTCTTCAATACTTGCTCGGTCGAAGCAATGGTAGATTTATCCAACCAGAAGGAAGACGATGTCCGCTCTATTCTTGCACGTCGACCGTTCACGTCTCTAACTGCTGTGGAGAAAATATATGTGGATTCCCAATTGTCATCTGGAAACGGAAAGAAGGCTAAGAAACCGAAGATCCCTATGGGCGAGAGGTTGGTTGATTCTGCTACCAGCATGTGGAGGGGCTACATGGCGATTGATCAATTGGTAATCAAGTGTGAAGCCCGAGGAAAGACTATTGCAGCTGCAATGGCTAAGTGGGGTGTTGATGTCTTCGGTGCTACGATAGAAGGTGAAGTCGCACTCACTTCCCTCGACGACGGAAGCGATACCTCCTCTATTCGTGACTCTGGAATCGGTACTCCACGAAGCAGCAGCGACACAGAAGCAGATACGGTTCAGAAGGGCTCCCGGGGAAAGAGCACTCTGTTAAAGAAGCCGTCAAATATGAGCCCTGACCTCCAGCTTAAAGACTATCAGCTAGTTGGTCTCAATTGGCTTAATCTGCTATGGCAGAACGGAATTTCCGGAATTTTAGCGGATGACATGGGCCTTGGGAAGACTTGTCAAGTCATCGCCTTTCTCTCACACCTCCGACAGCTCAACGTACAAGGACCTCACTTGATTGTTGTGCCAGGTTCAACATTAGAGAACTGGCTTCGAGAATTCCAACGCTTCTCTAACAAGCTTGTCGTCGAGCCTTACTACGGATTACAGGCAGCGCGCGAGGAGCAACAATTGAAGATTCTAGACAATCGATCTACAATTGATGTCATAGTTACGACATATGATCTCGCCTTTAAGAAGATGGACAACGTATTCCTACGCAAGTGCAGGCCTCACGCTTGCATATATGATGAAGGACATGTCTTGCGTAATTCGACCACTCAGAGATATCAAAGCTTGATGCGGATTCCAGCGAACTTCCGGCTGCTGTTGACTGGAACACCGCTACAGAACAATCTCCGAGAACTGGCATCGATCCTGGCCTTCATAATGCCTGATATCTTTAAAGATGTGGAGGATGATTTAACAATTGTTTTTAAACACAAAGCTAAGACAACTGATAGCGATACCCATGGAGCACTTCTGTCCACACAGCGGATCAAGCGAGCACGCTCGATGATGACCCCTTTCATTCTGCGTCGCAAGAAAGTTCAAGTCCTCAAACACTTGCCTCAGAAGACCTGTCGAATTGAATACTGCAACCTCACAGAATCGCAGTCAAAACTCTACGCGGAACAGATTGAGAGACAACGTCAGGTTCTGGTGGACCGTGCTGCAGGCATTCAGACCAAAGATCATGCGAATGTCATGATGAAACTTCGTCAGGCTGCCATACACCCACTACTCTTCCGAAACCACTATAGCGATCATGTCATCCGGAAGATGTCCAAGGCTTGCCTAAGGGAAGAAAAATTCAAAGACAGCGATCCTAATATCATCTTTGAGGAGCTACAATTGTATCAGGATTACCAATGTCACTCGTTGGCCACGACGTACCCTCGCGCCTTAGGCAAGTTCAGACTCACTAACGACGAGTGGATGGATTCTGGAAAGATCAAGAAGTTAGCTGAGTTACTGGTGGGGTTTAAAGAGAATGGGGATCGGACTCTCGTATTTTCCCAGTTCACTTCAGTTATGGACATTCTCGAATGGGTTCTGGACACCCTAGAAATGGCATACTTCCGTCTAGATGGACAGACACCGATCGCGCAACGGCAAGATATGCTCGATCAATTTTACGAAGATGAAACGATACCTGTCTTTATGCTCAGTACTAAATCTGGCGGGGCCGGTATCAACTTAGCTTGTGCGAATAAGGTTATCATCTTCGATTCCTCATTCAACCCACAGGACGACATTCAGGCCGAAAATCGTGCCCACCGAGTCGGACAGACACGGGATGTGGAGGTCATTAGGCTGGTAACAAAGGGGACGGTTGAAGAGCAAATTCACGCCCTGGGCGTTTCAAAGCTGGAATTAGACAAGATGGTAGCTGGTGAGGAGTCTATGACTGATTTCAAGAATCCTTCTGAGGTGAAGCTATCTGCGGCTGAGGAGAAGGGACTTGAGGCTGTAGAAGATATGCTGTTGGAAGAGTTTCAGAAGATGGGAAGCGGGGACAAGACGAAAGACGGTGATCTAAAGAAGCAATATCTGGATGGCTTGAAGAAGGCTGGTCTGGATGTAGCGGCCTGATTGCTCTTTTCACGACTTCTCGGTGTGAACTAGATGTTTTCTGTCCCAGGGCATCAATTCGACTGCACTTTTAGATGTTTTCCTAAGCTTTGTAAGGCGTTAGTAGGAGAGGTATTGCATCTGGTGAACCGCTTAGAACGGACATTGGGTATACCTTCATTTTCGATGCATAGCGTTGGTGTTTTGCAGAACGAAGCACAGCACACTGTGAATACTGGATGGAGTTGGGTGCATTGATGGGCTTGGTATTGTGTATCTGTTAACTGTATATAGATAGCAGCATACCCTATCTGTACAGGTGGGCCATCCGGCCTTGCTTTGAGTGGGCTGTTGTTACTTTAGGTAACAATTTAATTCCTTAAATATTTGAACATGTAGGTAGTAGTAATACGCCTAATATCTCAGCTCACGAATGTAGGCAGTGCCTAGAGTTTCTAGGATCCTTATTGCAATCGCCCGATCGTGAGACGCAGCCGAGGAAAAAGGGACGAATGCCAACCCTGTGACTTTCAAAAGTACATCCAAAATATGAAGTGCCTACAACGCCCAAAACCATGCCGGCCCGGTGGACTCTCTATTCTAGTTCAACATGTCCACATCTAGTGATGGGAATATATAGAGGGGCTACTGCCTTCCGCCAATCTCCTCTTCTAAGGTACCATCTCCAGCTTTAAACGGATCATCGGGAATCTCAAGTGCATCTTCTATGTCGCTAGGATCGTCATGATAACCTTCATCAGCCCAATCAGATCGAAGACTAATGTCGTCGTCATCTTCTCGGAGAGTCTCCGCAGCCTCTAAAGCATCCGGGTCATCCGCATACTCGTTTTCTAGATCCTCAATGGACGTTCGACGGATGCCAGCGCGTTCCTCGGCTTCAAGCTGGCGGGCCCTTTGTTTTGTCTTTCGGTACATAAACCATCCAGTTGCAACCCCTGCGATTGCTCCAATGGCAATACTGACGTAGCTTAGTGCTTTGGTTCCCGGTTCCATTTTCCCTCCACTCTCTGCTATCTTTGCAATCTGCAAACCTATGAAGACCGGTAGCATGAGTTTTGGCGAAACGATTGCGGTTGCCAGTCCAAATGAGGCCCAGTGGACGGTTGGAAATGTGGCTACGGCGCCGTTGGAAAGAGAATATGGGAGCGGACACATCCGGATCATGACGAGGAGTTTGAGGCCGTCG
The DNA here is from genome assembly GCF_010093535.1 of Lindgomyces ingoldianus. Taxonomy (NCBI): domain Eukaryota; kingdom Fungi; phylum Ascomycota; class Dothideomycetes; order Pleosporales; family Lindgomycetaceae; genus Lindgomyces; species Lindgomyces ingoldianus. The sequence continues at coordinate 681,520 of NW_022985190.1, forward strand.
TGCTTGAGGGTTAGAGCGAGAGCTGCGAAGCGCTTATCGTTGGCTATTAGGCGGTGGACCATGTTTTTGAGGATGCTACGAGAAAGAATAAATGAGGCGGTGCTGCCGACCACGGTCGCACTGGCTGCTATGAACCACCTGCTAGCTGTCAGCAGGAACGTCTTAAATATCTTGACATGAGAAAGACATACCCGTTCGGGAATCCATATACGAATCCTGCAATTGTTAAAAGACTCGAGTATCCGATTAGCGGAGGGAAGGATACGACGAATATGAGCGCCCAAAGAATTAGCCAGCCGGCTCGGATGTCCCGCCATTTCGCCGCAAAGGGCAACAAGGAATGGAAGATGCGCTCGTTGTAAACCAGGAAGAGTATTGACAGGACGAAGCAAGTGACTCCGCCGATGGCCACAAGGATTCGCTGGAATAGCGATAGCCGCCGGTAGGTCCCATATACACGACTTTGAAACTTGTTGGCCCGCTTCACTAAACGTGCCCGGAAGGAAAGCTGGGGAGGAAACGGGGCTTCATTGCGGCGGAATGAAGCGGACCGTCTACTCCATATCGGACTAACAGGTTCTGGAGAGCCGTCGCCTAAGGGGAGGGCAAGGGCGCGGGGGTCGTAGTCGTGTTCAGGCATCGTGACGGAGGGAGTGGGCGCGAGGCGGAAGGGCGCGGAGAAGGAGGAATAACACAAAGGAAGCGGTGGTGGAGATCTAGGGGTGTTTCCCGACGTAGCTGAAGACGGACATGCCGGTGAGAGAAAATACAGCAACGGTATGGAGGAGGACTGAACCGTAAGATGACAAAGGTACCAAGCTCGATGCAGACTGCTGCGGCGAGCGGATGATGATGAAACCGGCACAGAGCAGCCACATGTACTAGCCACATTCCCTGTGGCGGTGCGGTATCCTCCCTGTGCCTTCAGAAGCCAGGCCGGAGGAGTGAATAAGAAGGCTGCCCACAACCCCATTATCAGCCGGCCCTTCGTGTCTCCCGGCCCATTACCACCACCCTCATCCCGCACTCAGCTTCTCCCTCGCCGCTGCGCTGCAGCAATGTAGCGTTGTCGGGTCCTTGGTTTGCGCCCTCCAGCTCCATTGCCCACGCTCTGAAACGGGCAAGCTAACTTGAAGCCCGCAGTCCCCACACTGCATAAGGCTGGATCTCAGCAGAGCTTCATTTGCTGCCCCGGACAGCCAAGATTGCCTTCACTCACTCATTTCCTCCCTTCCGCCCTCGCTGCCTTCGCTGCGCAACACTCTTTCTTTGCTTCTTTCGCCCGCCTTCACTTGTCCTCCCCTCAGTAGACCCTTAATTCCTAATTTAGCTCTCCGCTCTGGCCCACGTCTCCCCCCCAAAGTACCGCGCGTCAGCTCGACACATCCCGCCAACACCCTCTTCTCTCGCGCACTTCACATCGCCGACTCATGCTTTGAGGAGCAATGGTCGCCGACGAGGTCTACGAGGTCTGTCTCCCGGTCCTGCAGGATGAGGCCCTGGAAGACGACGACAGGACCGACAAGCTAGAACAACTGCTGCGCAAGGAAACAGGCCTCACCGGAAAATCTCTCGAGAACGTCGTGCTGGACTGTCTCTGGCGGTTTCGCGAAGCTGGCAATTCATCGAGCTCCCCGCCCCCCAGTCGCCATACCGTCATCCGCCGTCCATCGCCAGCTCCCTGGCAGGTCAACCGCGCCCCAACCCCTGTCAACCACTCCCCTCGAACCATACACCCTCCTCCAGGTTTCGGAGTTGCTCCCCCGGGCTTTACACGAGCGAAGTCATCTAATGCATCCCCATTCACTTCCCCGCGACCCTCTCCGCGCTTGGCCTTCTCAAGCCCCCATATCCCCCATAGCCCTAGCCTAAGCGCATATCAGTTCAGTGAGGGTGCAAGTCCCGCTGGCTTTGACTATGGCGATTATGGTAGCGACACCGTTGATTGGCTGGTGAATGATGATTCTGGAAGCACCGAAACCTCATCTCAGGTCGGCGACGGCACCCTCAACGGTGCTGCCGCGGAATGGGTCCAGCCTCAGACAATGGATATGAGCCCATATGACATGCTTCGTTCGATCCTGCGCGACGATCGCCCAGACGAGGAGATTGAGAAAGCCCTCGAAGCTAATGGATACGACTTGAGTGCTACGCTGATTGCACTCATGGGCTCCCAAGCTTTCGACGGTCAGCAAGTGGCACCAGTATTGACCGAACAAGGGGCGTATATCGTCGGAAGATCTATGAGCCCGGCTATGCGACCCGCTACGCCCGCCAGCCAGGCTAAGAGTAATATTGTGTGCAAGTACTTTCTCTCCACTGGGCATTGCGCAAGGGCAGATTGCAGGTTCAGTCATGACACAAGCAAAACCCTCTGCAAGTAAGTGCATATTTACTTCATAAAGTACGATTGCATGTTTTGGATGCTGACATCTCCGTTCTTAGGTATTTCATGAGCGGGAATTGTCTCGCCGGCGACACGTGCTTGTTCTCACATGACCCGTCCACTCTCATGGCTCGCTTAGGTATCTCAGATGTTTCGACACCCCCTTTGCAAGCTACCCTCCCGAACTTCCAAATGCAGGACTACGAGGCATTTCCATCGCTCCAGTCCACGAGTTCCCCTCAATGGACCCCTCAACTCTCCATCGCAGAGACAGCATCCCTCGAGCAGCTCTATGGAGTAACTACAGGTGCAACTCACCCTCCTCCAGGATTAAGTCCATTCCCTACCTTTACCCCAGCCAACTCCAGTCGCCCGCAGTCTCGACCAGATAGTCGCCATCACTCGCGCGCCGCCACCCCGTCTGTACCTGCAGTGGACGACAACGAGGCGTTTCCTACCTTGGGCTCCGCTGCAGCCGCAAAGTCCACCAAACGTCATCATGGAAAACGTGGCGGCCATGGTCACGGGAACAAAGATCAAGCCTACTTGGCAGATATCGTACGCATGTCGCCATCTCCTAACCAATCTCAGCTTCGCAAAGGCTTGAGGCCTACGAAGAGCTTCAGTGGATCTCGCGAAAATAGCGTTGCTGCTTCAGCCATCCTCGCCCCCGAACACATTCCTTGGCTAGAAACAGGCGAGAATGCTAACAAGGCATATCTGCAAGCTAGAGCAGAGGCTTTCAAACATGGAAGCCTCAGGAACAAGTTCCTACAGAGGTACGTCTTTTCATTGTAACGACGAACATTTTGCTTATTCTTTTCAGCGCTGCACAAGCTTGGAACCGTAGTGATTCTCGTGCTGCCAAAGCTCTGAGCCTTCGCGGCCAAAGTGAGAACAACCTCATGCGTGAAGCCCACCGTGAAGCTGCCCGTCATCTGTACGAAGAACGGAATAAGGACAATGGGCCCAATGCACGTGAGCTCTACGTCGATCTTCATGGTAAGTCAGACTCCGAATACCATGAAATACTCTATTGCTGAAAACAGTGTTTAGGCCTTCACCCTGACGAGGCAGTATCTTACCTTGAAGGCATTCTCTTGAAACACAGTTCCTCTTCCCGTCCAGTGTATGCCATCACAGGCACCGGTCACCACTCCAAGAACGGGAAGGATAAAGTGGGCAAAGCCATTCGCGGTTTCCTCAATGAATGGCGATATGCGTTCCGCGAGTTCTCCGTCCCGGGAGACCGGAATAATGTTGGTGGCATTCTGGGCATAGACCCCAGCAGCTACGATAAGAGTATTGCGGAACGGGCCAAAGAGGGTGAGAGTGGCTCCGCAAGTGAGCAAGATGGGATCAAGAAGGATACCAAGGTCAGGATCATGAAGAGAGACGAGGTCTTCGATGCACCCAAAGGACCGAAACGAGCTGGTTCGTGAACGCAACCGCCCTCAGTAGGTAGAATCAAATAAGAAACTTGCGCTATTTCAATGTCTCTTTCACATGCCATCAATATGACTCGTACCTGATGATACTGACTGACCTTGTCAGCTATCTATAACCTTTGCTCTTCACACTTTGTTGGCGGGATAGGAAGGTGCACTTCCGGTACTTTCCTCCTTCAACTTTCTCCTTCTACCCTCACTTATCGTCGATGCCTCGCCATCACTTCACCCGCGTGCCATCGATTCAGCCTGACTGAGTACACCCGGGTCAGAAAGCGGCAACAGCGCACCATCTGCCGCCATGACGACGCCATTCGAGGATCCTGCCTCGCTCCTGTGGAAGCATCAGCTCAAGCGTGAACACCATCACCTCCTCGATCGCATGAAGAAGATTGAAGCACAACATCAGGCCTACAATACACGAATCAGAGCCTCCGAGGCAACAGCCCGAACTATGGAAGCGGTCAAGGCAGACATGGAGGAAATGGCAAAGCGTATCGCGGCCATTGAGGACGACGATGAAGCAGTGAGAAAAACCATCGGTGAATTCGAAGTAGCAAAACTAGCCAAACACCGAGAGGATAGTGAAAAAGCTAGGAAGATGCAGCAGAAACTCGCAGCACTGGAGACGGAGCACAGGAGCATGAAAGCTGCAGTTGAGCAAGCTTCCTTGAGCAACCTGTCTATTTTGAGAAAAGTGGAGGATATTGAGTCGGCGTTGCAAAAGCAAGCACCAGAACCAGAGAAATTGGTGAGAAAAAATGATCCCACTGAAGTCAAGAATCTTATGTCGCGCCTTGACGCCATGGACTCACGGCGAATCGAGGAAATACGAAAGTTACAAGCGATGCAGGGCAAGGTTACCGCCCTTGAGAAGGCCGTGGATGCTTCTAATGCAATAAGCATCCAGTTGAATGCGGAGTTGGCTCGTCTCAACGCGATGCTAAGGTTGGCCACACAGCAGGCGGCTTCTTCGGAAGCTACGACTGTGCGATTCGAGTCTTCCATTCCAACAGACGTCCAAGTTCCAGCAAGCCCTTTAGATCACGCCGGTAGGAGACAAGCATCTCTAATTGAAGATTCGCCCACATTCAGTGCGTACCAGAGGAGAACCGTACGCAACATGGCACGTCCATCTCAACATCAAGCGCAAATTCTCCAGACCCAATCGGAGATTCATACCCAGACTACCAGGGAGTGCCAGCAACGAGGAGAAGCCAATGCAGGAAAGAAGAGGAAAGCGGTGCAATCGCCTTCGAGAAGGGAGACACGCAGCCAGGCAAGGCTTCATCACGACAAGTTAGGGGAGACTACAGCCAAGCTATCTAAGATTGCAGTTTTGAAAGTTCCACGGGAACCTGCCCCTCCGACTCGGTCTAGATCTTCTTCTGAAGTTGCTAATGCGGTTTCCTTAGGAGGCAGTCCTGCGATTCATCTGACCAAGCCAAAGCGCAGGGAAATTCCCCAACGGGAGGATCTGGAGACATTCATAGCCACAGTCATGAGCACCATGTAAGCTGAACAGGGTGCATGTGCGTGATCTACGGCCAAATCTTGCTATGTTTCCTTGAACTGATACGGCCCCTCGCGATCTACGACTGGGACCTCGATACGTGCCTCTTCGATATCTTTACCATCTATTTTAAGTCCAGCTTTTATAACATCGCCAGTAGTAACCGGTCCAACCCCCTTCGGCGTTCCCGTAAGCACAATGTCCCCTTTCTCTAGCGTCATCACCCTGCTAATATCGCTCAGCTGACGCGGAATTTGGAAAAGCATGAGCTCGGTGTTGTCGGCTTGTTTCATCTGGCCGTTTACACTCAGCCAGAGATTGGCGTTGTGCGGGTCCGGGATCCTTGATTTCGCGATGAGGTTGCTGATGGGGAGAAATGTGTCGAAGCCTTTTGCAATGGACCACGGGAGTCCTTTCTTCTTCGCTTCGTCTTGTACGTTGCGGGCAGTCATGTCGATTGCTAGGAGATAGCCTTCATGGAATGTTAGTACGCAAGCGCGGAAGAATCCTTGCGGGTGCAGATGTAAAAGCCCTCGATCATGTGATTGGATTGAATTACCTTCAATCGCGTCCAATGCCCCCTGAGCATCCTCCGGATGAAGATCCCTCACCGTTTTCCCCATGATGAGCCCCAACTCAACTTCATAATGCATCGTGACACCCTTGGGCCGCAGCACCGGGCCCGAGCCCGGGAGTAGGATAGAACTCGGGGGCTTAAGGAAGAAGAAGGGTTGTTTGGGACGCTGATTGTTCAGCTCTTTTACATGGTCGCTGTTCAATTGGTATTAGAGCCCATAGCGGGAAAGAATTGCATGAAAACGTACGCGTAGTTTCGTCCTATGCACATGATCTATACACACATTGTCAGTGGTTTGAGGATCTGGATAAAGAAACCAACAGACCTTTCGGCAATTCGCTCTAATCGATTGCATACTCGCCATAGCGTAGGTATTCTTGTAAGACTAAAGTATATATAGTAGAAAAGAGTAAGCACTTAGGTATGAATAAAGAACCTTGTCTGAGACTCAGAAAGTGTAAGAGTGAAGTTCAATTCGGAATCACATCAAAGCAAGGCGATAATTGCCGTCTTTAGCCAGGGGAAGCGGAGCTTCGGCACAGAATTCTCCGAATCCGATGTCGGTTGTTGTCATGTCACGGGTGGCCCCGTTGGCATGATTTAACGTGGACCAAGCTCTTGAGATTGGGACACTTCAACCCACCATTAAACTTATCCACTTACCCATCTATCGACAAAAGTGAACCCTTATCGTGCACCAAACGGCTCTCAAAATGGCCTCCTCAAGCACGCAAAATACAATGCAACTCGCCGAGATCCTCTCCGACCTAACCTCCCTCCGTGTCTGCGTAAGGCCTTCCTCGAAGTCACCAGTCGCCTTTGCCCGTCCTACAAAACATAACCGCTACTGTCTGAAACTGATAAGAAATCAGCAGGATCCCACCGCAGCCCTTGCACTCGTTTCTGAGCGCCCGTCCAAGTCCCCAAACACCAAGGCAAATCAAAAGCTGGTAGAAGAAGACGATCCAGACTTGAAGCGTGCAAAGGATTTGGTCGAGCTGCATTATTCGGTGCGGGAGGCATATGAGCTGTTGGGAAAGGACTTGCGCGAGGCGAGGGAGGCTGTGGAGAGGGCTGTTAGAGGAGAGACGTGAAGATCGGGGTGGGTGAACACCGTATTATTCTTGGATATGCAATCTGGCCGCCCGCCATACCTGCCAGCAGCGGACTGAAGAAGGAGGAATATATTGTGCATGGGCTTTGTGGCGCATAGTCATTCAGTCGGGACCGAGGGGGACGTAATAGTCGTCCCTAAAGGTAATTGAAGATATAGTATTCTAGCAAGAGGAAAGTAACTACAAGAGGCATGCACAGGGTATAGAACGAAGAGTATCTTAGGGGCGATGGTAGTAAAGAAAGGCAAAAATCTCACAGTGACAGGGTATGCCGCCTACCAGAATCCCTCCCAAACAAAGGCACTGGCCCTGGATCCGTAGCGAACTTGCGTCGCCCGGGCCGAGTGTATGGAGCAGAACAGAAGGAAAATGAAGAACGCGCAGAAGAAGGAGAAGACCCGGCCCAAGAATTTCCTGCGCCATCATGAAAGGGGGGGAACGCAGAGATGATAGTTGTATAGGAAGTTCCATGGAAGGGAGGTAGGGTTAAAGCCTCCCATGTGTGAACGGTACTCGAAGTATGTACACGACCGACACGATTATTGATGGACCAGACATGAACTCGTGATTCGAGAGGGGCAAGGGAGGAGGACGCACCCGAGGATATCAAGGGGTAAGTGGCCGAATCGCGCGACGTGCAAGGAATCGCTGGAGGGGCCTTAGATTCGCTGTTCTGCTGCATGAGGACTTCGTTGTTTGCATCTTGTGCCCAACGAAGTCACTGGTTTAGGACCTTTCCAGCTTTCTCCTTAATCTGAGGTATAACGACTGCTTCAGCGTCAGAAAATCTGGCCCATTGTTTTTTTCAACGAGGTATCTGTCTGACCATATGCAATTTCATGCCCGAGAAGAGCCGTAAAGACGGCGCCGGGAAACTTCGCCCTAATTTTGTCCCGACTACGGGGCTTTGGGGTCTTTTGGACCACCTCCCCTGGCAATGGTGGTGATGGTACTCTCGGCGGCGTCATAGGTGGGGTTTTGGGGAGGTTCACGTCAACAAACTCGATCGTTTCGACCGAAGGGACCGGCTCCGTTTGAGCCTTTGCGAGCATGGGGGCTGATGGTTTCTCTATATTAAATGCGTCAGCACTCACAATCCTCAACTCAAAAGAACAGAGCATTACCTTCTGCAACTATCGCTTCCGTCACAGCCTCATTCGGGGCTGGCTTGATGACATCCATGACAGTTGTTGGCTCCGATTGCTGTTCATCTTTCACTTTCTCAACGACCACGGGCTCTAGCTCAGGGGGAACTGCCTCAGTTGGAGACTCAGTAGGCACTTCGACAGGATCTACGACATCCTCAATCAGAGGCTCGGTAGTCTGTTCGACAGGATCTATGACTGCCACAGTCAGGGGTTCGGTAGTCTGCTCGACAGGATCTATAGCTGCCACGATTGGAGGTTCGGTAGCCTCTTCGACAGTGTCTATGACTGCCACATTCAGAGGCTCTGTAGTCTCTCCGACAGGATCTGCGACTCCCTCAGTCGGAGGTTCGGTAGTCTGCTCGATAGGATCCATGAGTGCCACAGTGGGAGGCTCGGTAATCGATTTGACAGTATCTGCGACTGCCACAGCCGGAGGCGCGGTAGTCTGTTCGACAGGATTCGCAACAGCCACAGTCGGGGGCCCCGTAACCGCTTCGACAGTATCTGTGGCTGGCTTAGTCGGAAGCTCGGTAGTCCCCCTGACAGGATCTATGGCTGTCACAATCGGAGGCTCCGTAGTCTGTTTGACAGGATTTGCGACTGCCACAGTCGGAGGCTCGGTAGCCACTCTGATAGGATCTGTGACTGGCTTAGTTGGAAGCTTGGTAGTCTCTTCGACAGTATCTTTGGCTGCCACAGTCGGAGGCTCTGTAGTCTGTTCGATAGGATTTGCGACTTCCTCAGCCGGAGGCTTGGTAGTCCCTCCAACAGGATCTGCGACTACCTCAGTCAGAGGCTCGGTAGTCTGTTCGACGGGATTTATGACTGCCATATTTGGGGGTTCGATAGTCTCTTCAGTATAATTTATGGCAGCCACATTTGAAGGTTCGGTAGTCTGTTCGACAGGATTTGCGACTGCCTCGGTCGGAGGTTCGGTAATCTCTTCAACAGTATCTTCGGCCGGCACAGTCGGAGGCTCTGTAGTCTGTTCGGCAGGATTTGCGACTGCCCCGGTCGCATGCTCGGCAGCCACTTCGACAGTACCTGTGACCACAATTGCAGGCTTTGTAATCCCCTTGACATCATCTATGGCTGTCACATTCGGAGGCTCTATAGCCTGTTCGACAGGATCTGCGACTGCCAAAGTCGGAGGCTCGGTAGCTGATTCGACCAGATCTGTGACTGCCACAGTGGGAGGCTCTGTAGTCTCTTCGACATAATCTATGGTTGCCACAGTTGGAGGCTTGGTAGCTACTTCGGCATGATCTGTGACTGCCTCAATCGGAGGCTCGTTAGCCGCTTCAACAGGATCTGTGGCTGCCACAGTCGGAGCCTCGGTAGTCTGTTCGACAGGATTTGTGACTGCCTTAGTCGAAGGCGCGGTAGCCGCTTCGACAGTATCCATGACTGCCACAGTCGGAGGCTCTGTAGTATCTTCGACATCATCTATGGCTGCCATATTCGGCGGCTCTGTAGTCTGCCCGACAGGCTCTGCGACTCCCTCAGTAAGAGGTTCGGTAATCTGCTCAACAGGACCTATGACTGCCGCAGTTGGAGGTTCGGTAGCCTCCTCGATAGCGTCTTTGACTGCCACATTCGGAGGCTCGGTAAACTGTCCAATAGGAGCTATGACTGCCAAAGCTGGAGGTTCGGTTGTCTGTTCAGCAGGATCTATGACTTCCACATTCGGAGGGTCTGTAGTCTTTCCGACAGGGTCTGCGACTCCCTCAATCGGAGTTTCGGTAGTCTGCTCGATAGGATTTATGGCTGCTACAGTTGGAGGTTCGGTAGTCTGTTGGACAGGATCTATGACTGGCACAGTTGGAAGTTCGGTAGCCTCTTTGACAGTACCTATGACTGCCACATTCGGAGGCTCTGTAGTCTGTCCGACAGGATCTATGGCTGCTTCAGTAGGAGGCTCGGTAGTCTCTTCGACAGGATCTATGACTGCCTCAGCCAGAGGTCCAGCAGTCTCTGTATTCTCTTCAACCGGATCTGTGCCTGACATAAGAAGAGGCTCGATAGGATCTATGACTGCCTCAGTTGGGGGCTCGGTAGGCACTTCGACGGGATCTACGGCTTCCTCCACCGGCTGTAGCTTAGGCTCCTGAACGGTCTCGATGACTTCGACTAATGGAGCTTCTTCCACGGTAGGCTCGGGTTCGAGTTGTTCCTTAATCTCTTCTTGAGCACCCACAACTGCCTCGACTACCGGCTCTGGTTCTGCATTTGCAGGAGGCGGTTCCAGCTGTGGCTCTTCTTTAGTGGCCGCGACGATTTCCCCGACCGAATCTGTAGGCTCTTCTTGGGGAGGCTCTGGCACTAGCACTGGCTCTGGCACTGGCTCTGGAATTGGCATTGACTCTGGAATTCGCTCTGGAATTGGCACTGACTCTGGAATTGGCTCTGGCACTGGCTCTGGCTCTGGCACTGGCTCTGGCACTGGCACTGGCACTGGCTCTGGCTCTGGCTCTGGCACTGGCTCTGGCACTGGCACTGGCACTGGCTCTGGCTCTGGCTCTGGCATTGGCTCTGGCACTGGCACTGGCACTGGCTCTGGCTCTGGCACTGGCACTGGCTCTGGCTCTGGCACTGGCTCTGGCTCTGGCACTGGCACTGGCACTGGCACTGGCTCTGGCTCTGGCTCTGGCTCTGGCTCTGGCTCTGGCACTGGCACTG
>NW_022985190.1:692395-794168 GCF_010093535.1 Lindgomyces ingoldianus
CTGGCACTGGCTCTGGCACTGGCTCTGGCTCTGGCTCTGGCGCTGGCACTGGTACTGGCACTGACTCTGGTTCTGGCACTGGCACTGGCACTGGCTCTGGCACTGGCTCTGGCTCTGGCTCTGGCTCTGGCACTGGCGCTGGTACTGGTACTGGTACTGGCACTGGCACTGGCACTGGCTCTGGCTCTGGCTCTGGCACTGGCACTGGCTCTGGCTCTGGCACTGGCACTGGCTCTGGCACTGGCTCTAGCACTGACACTGGCACTGGCTCTAGCTCTGGCACTGGCACTGGCACTGGTACTGGCACTGGCACTGGCACTGGTTCTGGCACTGGATATGACACTGGCTCTGACTCTAGATTTGGCGCTAGCGCCGGCTCTGGCACTGGCTCTGGTACTGGTACTGGCACTGGTTCTGGTACTGGTTCTGGTACTGGCACTGGTACTGGTTCTGGTACTGGTTCTGGTACTGGCACTGGTACTGGTTCTGGCACTGGCACTGGCACTGGTTCCGGCTCCAGTTGAGGTTCCACTTCGGCCTGTTGGGCGGCTTCTTCCACTGGCTGTGGTTGGGACTGCTCGGGCGCGGGTTCGGGCCCATTAGACGCAAGTATTTCTTGGACAACAGCTACTCCTTCAACTGGCTCGGTGACTACAACCCCGACCGGCTCACCCCGTTCAGTAGTGACCATCATGGTGTCTTCTGGAAGGACTTATTGGGCCACATTAGCACAGTATGAAGCAAGAGAAAAGGCAGCATACCTGACTGAGACGGCGCCTCCAGGGCCGGCGTGGATGGGGGAGGGGCAGGAGGATCCTCGGGAATTTCCTGGACGATTTCGACGACTGGCTCTGCTTCACTGGCTGGCTCCACGATGATTGGCGGCTGCGTGGTAGGATCAACTGCGTCTGCCATGACGGAGCGTTGCACAACAAATGCAGCTCAGCTCAGTGTGCGACTGAGAGAGAGGTGAGGGGAGAGAAGCGAAAGGTATGTATGCTCGGGATAAACGATAGTATGTGTAAGAAGCACGGCGAGCAATGACGGGAAAGAAGACAGACGGTGGGGGGATGGATAGATGTTAGAGTGTCCAAGCGCGAATTCATGTTGATTAACCTGCTAGGAGTTGGCGGACGGAAAGGACGCCAAAGTACAGTAACGACCATGACGGTGGATGAGAAGGAAGGAGCTATGGCGCCGTTTACTATAATGGAACAGTGATGAGGCAATGGGCGTCTTGATTCCACAACTTGAGTTCATTGAAAGTGAACGTATAACAAGTCCTGCTTTCATCTAAATATTGAACCGTAGTCTGAGTTTTACGGGAGTTGTTAAGCATCCTCGCACCGGGGAAACTATCTGGCTTCTTGCCAAGGCGCTAATTTTCGAGCTTCGGCTTGAGCCCCAACCTCATCGGCACGGCGACGTCCCAACTTCCCACCTGGACAGCTTTTACGACAACTCCACGGTCGCCCACCCCAGGCGCTCACTACTACATTGCTACGCTCTAATCATGGCGCTAAGTGTAGATCAGAAGCGATTAAAAGCGACCAAGTTCCCGCCCGAGTTTGATCAGAAAGTCGACACGTTGAAAGTGAACGTCGACCTCTTGAAGAAGTGGATTGCAAGCAAGATCACTGGTATCCTAGGTGATGAAGACGATGTTGTCATCGACACCTGCTTTAATCTTCTTGAGGAGTCCCAATTTGTATGCACCATTCATTCCTCTGCAGCCTGTGTTCGACTAATAAGATGTGTAGCCCAATATCAAAGCGATCCAAATCCAGCTCATGGGCTTCCTAGGCAAAGACTGCCCCGCATTCTGCAGAGAGCTATGGACCTTGATGCTGAGTGCCCAAGAGAGCCCCCGCGGCGTTCCCAAGGAGCTGCTGGAAGCGAAGAAGCTAGAAATGAAGCAAGAACAAGTGAGTGCAGGAAGGGAATTGATTACCCCATGACATCTGCTGACAGCGTTGAGCAGGCTTCCAAAGCTGCTGCCGAAAGTCGTCGCCAGCAAGAACGCGAACAAAACGAAATGATTGATTCGTTTCGCCGTGACGAGCGTGTAGACCGCGGAGACCGTGGAAGAGGCCGGGGTTTTCGCGACCGCCCTGGTCGAGCCAGAGACTTTAACCGCCGCCCGCCTCGACGCGACTCGAGATCACCACCTCCTCGCTCCCCACCGTATGCTATCATAAGACCGTCGGGAAAGAAATCTGCTGACCTTAGGCACAGAAGACGTAGGAGAGTTTCTCCACCTCCTCGACGGGAACGTGACATATACATCCCACGCGGGCGTGGACGGGATCGAGACAGAGCATGGGAACGACGCTCCTCTCCGTCGTTGAGCCGGTCAAGGTCTCCTCCACGCCGCCGTTCTCGTCGTTCACCATCTTTAACAAGCTCGAGATCCCCGTCAAAGTCTCCGGTCCCTCGCCGGTCTCGTCGCTCCCCACCCTCTAGTCGGTCAAAGTCTCCAGCAAGACTATCGCCTCCTCGTCGATCCCGTCGTGCGCTATCTTCAGATCGTTCAAGGTCGCCTGAAAGGTCTTCCGCCCACCGTTCTCGCCGAGCACCGTCATCAGACCGATCTAAGTCTCCACCTCCACGTCGAAGGCGCCGAGCAACATCTTCTTCAAGGTCCAGATCTCTACCTAAGCGTCACCACGGAAAGTACTCGGGGAGAGACAGACCATCATCTTCTCGCAGTAGAAGTCGCGGTAAAGCCGAACGCGGTAGAAAGTCACGGAAACACGAGTCTAGATCCATCACCCCCAAAGAGAAATCTCGCTCACCACCCAGAAGGTCACCTTCTCACTCTCCTCCACGTCGTCGAAGCTATGTCGATCGTTCGCGTTCGCGTTCACGTTTACGGTCCGTAACCCCAAAGGCTGAAGGAAGCAAGAACGTGAGACGGGACAGGCGCTCTTATTCTAAACAGGAATCTACATCAGACAATAACTCTGAGCGCCTCAAATCCCCAAGAAAGCGCGTTCGTAGCCCGAGTCGATCAACGTCACCGAGGAAGCGCAGAGATTCGCGCTCTCGAACACGATCCTCGCCAGACCAAGAAGACTGAACAAGGACAACATCCTAGACTCAGGTGGGTACATTGCATGGACTCCTTCCAGCTACTAATTTACATAAATTACACTTTCACCATTGGATAGATCGTTGGAAGCACTCTTGCAGCGTGCTCCCATTTCATCTTTCCGCCTCTGGTCAACTTGGCCGCTTGTGCCATGAGGAATGTTTCTGCCTAGTGGTTGAAGATCAATATAGAAGCTCACTAGCAAGAGGTTTGTGGGCACTAACTTCCAAAACGGTATCTCGGTTTGTCTTTCACGGAGGGGTTTTTTGAGGTCGGCCTTGCACACACGCTCGGCACTTAAGGCGGGAACAATATTGGGGACTTGTCTGGTGCATCAACTTCTCACCCTTTTCGTCGTTTACATTGCGCAGCGACTACACTGATGTCATCGAGCTTGCCTGATATTTGATCAGCACCCAGTTTGTCCTATGCTTTTCCCTGTAACATACCTCCTTCAATTGATAAGCCTTCATCGACAGCTTTCTCCATGTACGGGCTCTCTGCGAAGGGGTCTTCTGCTATCGTCCTCGCAGCATTCACAAGCTCTTGGGCGACAAATCGCATGCCGTCCGCGTGTGTCTGCTCTACTAGTTCTTTGCCGTCCTCCGATTTGCTTGCAACATTCTTCCACTTCTCCATGCTATCCACGACGTTTTGCACCACTTCATGCTCCCACAAATTGTCTACTACGCCATCTGTCATTGCTAGCACGACATCGTCCTCCTCGATTTCTATTCGGTCCATGACGGCGTTGTTCGTGGGTGTGTCGGGACTATTGGTGCCGAGTTGTCGGGGACAGTCGAACCAATGCCACTGCTCTGTTGTTTTAAAAATGACCTCTTTACTACTAGGTCGGAGTACCAGTATTTGTGAATCTCCCAATTGTGTGACATATAGTATTGGATGCGCGGGAGTGCTGTTATCCGCCCCGATAAGCGCCGCAGAAGCAGTCGTAGTTCCAAACCACTCGTTCGGCTCGGACGTAGCTTGTTTGGTTTGATCGAACGCTTTCTGAAGATAGGAAACAGGGTCTGGCTCTGTGCCTTCACCGAACTTGGCACGTTCTGCTGCGAGGGCCCAAAAGTGCAGAACCAGCCGCGACCATAACCTATACCACGACTGTGAGCCACTATCCCACCACAAAGGAGTGCAGAGTGGGGGTTAGGTTTACATACGCAGCATGTCCTCTCTCCTTCGCAGCCCAAGCTCCCACCCCATCATTTGCCCCAATGAAGCTATCGCTAACCAACACCGCATCATCCCCATTCGTCACTCCCCGTATCATCTCCCCATTCACATAGCTCCGCCGATCCCGGCTCCTATTATGTGTACTTAGAGGCTCAGTGAAGCTAGTGGAAGGATAAGAAAGGAAAGGAGGTGGAAATGGGCGCGAAGGTCTCTTCGCGTAAAGCGCATATCCGGCTTCGAAGTAGAATGGCGATTTGGGCGTCACGGGGGGAGCTTCATCCGGTACGGGGGTTGTGGTTCCGCCACGGGGCCTTTGGACAGGACGAGAGAAACGCCGTGAAGGTGGAGAGGGTAGGAGGAGGGCGGGTGGTGCTACGTGGAGCCGAGACCGACGGACCGGAGAGGGGTGCTGGACCAGTACGCCGATAGAGGACGGAGTGCGCAGAGGACGCGGGAAAGGTGCGGGCATGCCAGCGAGCGGATGGGGAGGAGGGTTTCGAAGGTGAGAACTCCTGGTACAAGGGATCAAAGGCGCTCGGGAGGCAAGGCCTCGTCGCTGGGGTTTGTTGGGCTCGTGGAAACGGGCATGAGGGTTGTGGTTCCGGTGTGTTGAGATAACTATGGATGATTGGGCCTGCTGAATAAGCGTGATGACGCAGTGGAGCTGGAGGTATGAGTAGTGCCCCGCGAGAAGGTAGGGTGAGAAAGAGAATGGAGTGGTGGAGCGGAGCGGAGTCGAAATGTCAGAGCTGAGGCTGTTGTGTTACAGTGTATTTTTTTCCAGCGTTTTGAGGGAGCATCGCGGATCTGTAAAGCTACATTCAACACCATGCTCACAATCGTGGGATTTTCATCACACCCATGCATACTTTTCACGGGCTATCGCTGGGGATAGAGCGATAACACAGGACAAGCAATATTATATCAACTTCTTCCGAGCGGTCTAGGAGCGTACGTTGAAGGACGCCTCCGAAAACCTACATTCCAGATAACGCCTTGCAATGCATCCAGCATCCATCATCGCTGCACCCAATCCCCCGTGCGCAATCGGTCTTCTCCTACGCCCTTCTCTTCACAAAACTCTCCAAATCAGACTTCGTAGCCACACCCAGCACAAACTTCCTACTTGTATCCGTCACCACTGCAAACTCCTGTGCCCCACTACCATCAACGCCGCCATTAAAGAACTCCTCTAACTCCTCCAGTGGCGTTTCGGTCGTAATGACCTTGTAGCGCGTGCCCCTCCGCCTGAACCTCAGCATAGCCGTTTCTACCAGATCCGTCTCTTTGACTTTATGCTCCTTCAACAGCTGTTGTAATCGTGGAATGCTGATGTATCCGAGGAGGGCTCGGTTTTCCTGCGAGATGACCGTGAGGTGGGTGTAATCGCGTTCGAATGCACTCATGAGGGCATGCGATACAGGGTCTGAGGGTTTGACGGAGAGAGCGGGTGGGGGTTCAAGGTCTTCTACCGTAGCCTTAGAAATACTTAGTTGAGTTTGGGGTAAATGCGGGCTCGAAAACTCACGCCACGATATTTATCGGCCCATAATGATTGCATGGTTCCATTCGCGGTCCCATTTATGGTGCCGTTGGTATTGGAGCTGCCCGCGTCCGTTGCCATGGTTGCGTTGTTGAAGGAACCTCAAGTTGCTGCGGTTGGGGAACAAAGAAGTTTGGAGATCATCCCGCACAAAGCGAGATACCGGCACGTGAAAGCGGCTGCTCAGACAGTTTCCCAAATGCTCCCAAGTGCATGTTCAGCGCTGCCACGAACCATTTGCAGAGAGAATCCGATCTTCAAGACTGATTGCTAAAATTAGAGAGATCATGCAGAGAATACGAACTTCTGTTTTAAAGCAGACACTTTCTTGGGTCGGCACATTCACAAAATATAGAACAGATTGTTGAGTAGCACAACACACATAGTGTGGCGGTTGTTCAGGAGCAGAAACACAAGCTTTAGAGGTGTATTAGCAATTGAAGATAAGTATATACTCGCGAACTGCTTATTTAACTCGCACTATGCAAGACAAGGCTTCCATTCGTCAGGGCCGTTTCAGCAGGTTTCTCCACATCCTGATTCCCGTCACTTTCTAGGACAAGGTTGTAAGAAACGAAGTATTACCGATCTCCTCGGTATCAGCCCTTGTGTCTTCAACGTGGCCTGCGTTTCGCATACCAAAGCACTTGGCCTTGTAGCCTACTCATCGCATTAGCCATAGTTCCCCAAGGCGAACCAAGCAGGTAGTATGAATGTAATTAACTTCAGAGAGAAGATTAAAGACTCGTCAGGGACAGTCACAGAGGAATCTCAAGATCAAACCACTCCCAAAAGGGCAGCCTTCTCCATTGAGCCAAATCTGGAGCCATCTCCGCCTAAGGATGACGATACAAAGGTTTTCATCATGACAAATAAGATAAACAGACCGCGTAAGATTGAGTACTTACTTCAAATATATGCTTCTGAAGTTCCCCGGCGACCATCACGATGTTCCTGGTTTCGCAAAGTTGCTGTTCGTTGCCTCAGACATGAGTGCATCACCAATCGTGTACTATTCAGCGAAGACTCAATAGTCCAGATCAATGGTAGTATCCTTTATGGCATCTGGGCCTGTGGCCTGACGTCTCGGATCCCATTCATCGCTCTCCTCCCCCTCCCCCTCCTCCTCCTCCTCCTCCTCCTTCTCTTCTTCTTCCTCATCTCGGCGTCTAGGCACCTCAGGCCGGCTTTTTTTCCTTTCCTTTTTATTCTTTTTATTAGCCCTTCTACTCTTCCTATTACGCTGCCTTGTCTTCTCACTCGTCTTAACCCAATTGTTTTTCTTCCCAATCCGACCTTGCTGTACGCCATCTTTGCTTCTGCCTAGTGGAGTAGATGCATTGAGCGGGAGATTGTTCGTTGACGTCGGCGTCAACTTCAATGGGGAGTCCTCCGTTGGCTGATCTGGCCGCTGTACTTGTTGCTGAACAGGGAAGTCAGGTTCCGGCGAGCGACTGACGTCTCGCCTACGTCTGCGTTCTCGAAGGATCTGCATGACTTCGCTGCGTCTCAGGAAAGCGATATCATCGTCTGTAAGGGTGCGTTTTACGCCATCCTTATAATATCCCAAGCCATCCCCGTAGGACTGATCAATAGCTTCGGGAGTTTCAGCTCCATAGAAGAATTGTGTAGGTAGCGGCGCCGTAGGGAAATGTTTCGTGTGAAAGGAGCGAAGGTCATCCTGATAGGGTGGGTCAGCAGCCTCTGGAGTATGGCAAAAGGGAATTTTACTAGTGTGACCGTAGCAAGTTGGATTCCCGTCGTCATCTTCGTAAGTCATGGAGGATAGCAAGGCGTGAAGCGTCGTTCAGGAGGTTGACGAAGCAAAATAGAAAATACGTGATTGGGAGATGGAAGTGGAAAGGCGGAAACAGCGTGGAGCTTAGTAAACTTCACGCGAGCACGTGATGCATTGGCTCTTGGCTCTCGCGATGACGTCTCACCCCTCCATCACCAATCCGGCTCCTTCAACTCTCCAAAACAACCTTTCCGACCGCCACCATGAAACCTATCCTATTGTTCGCATACCCCACTGCTACTATCTGCCTGATCCTCGCCGCTTCGGCACAATCGCGACCCTTCGAATCCTTTCTGAAATCACTCCACATCCTCCCCGATCAGTCACCTCTTGGGAAGCACATCCCTTTAAACCAAGCCATGTCTCCCTCCGGAGAAGTATCGACAGGCGTTATAATCTCTGATGTTATAGGAAAGACGCAGACAATTGCCATATTTAGCGGGCTAACCCGAGATATCGACTCTGTATCAGACCGGTTAGATGATGCATCTAAGAACGCTACAGTGTTAGCACCAGATAATGAAGCTATGAGGGGATTACAGCGGAAGCCCTGGGAAGACCCGGAAGATTATGCAGCTTTTGGCAAGAATGCGTACGATGGTGGTGATGGAGAAGATCGCGCGCATAAGAATCTGAGGAGATTTGTTGAAGCGCACATTGTCACGCAAAGTCCATGGGAAGAAGGACAGAGGGCGAGAACCATGGCTGGAAATGAGGTGTGGTACGAGAGCAAAGATGGCAAGAAGATGGTTAGTGTTACCCTCAATACGTACACTACACTCCAGCTTACCATTTCTTCAGATCCAGCCAGGCGGCATCGAGGTCATTAGCATCGCAGACAGAGTCGCGAACGGTGAAGTGTGGATTATTAGAGGTGCTCTTGTATAACCAGTCTTAACCCAATGCACGAAGGCGTTTGGAATGATTTATTAGATGCTTTTGGCCAGGCTTCGCCATTATCAATCACCTTTAACTATCGTATTAAAAAGCGAAGCGGTATCGCTGCAATGAAGATATATCAAGCCTAGCTTACCTGGTGAATGAATATATAGAATGAAAGTTCTACCCTAAACTGCTCTCGTGTTTGGTCCCGACATTGCTAAGCTACGCGGAATCCACTTTAAAAAGGCGTCAGCCCCCACTGTTGCTAGTAACCAACATCCACCAGCCCTCCATATAATGAAGTTCGGGAGCGGGGACCTTGCAATCTGTCTAACATGTGGCACTCAATACGATATGCCATTAGATCTAGCTCCAGATAACTGTTGGATATGTGATGTGAGAATAATTGGACTACTGGTGGCGTAAACTTATCATACTGACAGCGCTATAGGGTCCAAGACAATATGTTCCCGCCGATGGACAAGCCTGGACAAGTCTAGCCTAAGGGCAATCAAAGTAAAAGAACCACTTCACGCAAGACAAATACGACCCACGGATATGGTTCATTACCACCGATCCAAAAGTGTGTCTTGCATTCGTCTCTAACCTACAGATAGCCCCATAACACCGAAACAGCTCAGGATAGGCGAACGCGCAATCCTCCTCCAAACTCCCGCTAGAAACGTTCTCTGAGGTCTCGTAGCGTTCATCGAATCTGCAACCATAGATTTTATTAACTCCAAAGGTGGTCTCAAAGCCATCGTGATATCACACCCCCACTTCTACACCAAGCATCTAGAATGGGCGAGGATTTTTAACTGTCCTATCTACATTTCCAAAGCAGACAAAAGATGGCTGAGCCGCAAAGATCCATACGACCTGCGTAAGCTGATTAAAGGTAGGCAGTGTTACTGCAATCCAAGCTAGTGGACACTTTAGCGGGAGTATGATTTTACACTGGGATAAGATGCTGTTTGTTGCAGATACAAGAACGACTGTTCCGGTCCGTCTATTTTCTCTCTTTTTTTTCTTCGTAGTAGTTATGACCTTTTGCTAACCTCAGTCAACTCCGCGTAGTACCACAAAACCGGCCTTCCAGGAACAACGAGCTACGCATTCATGTGGTCCTATCCCAACATGATCCCGCTGCCACCTTCAAAGATATAGGGTATATGGAAGGTATTGGAGCCATTCGAGTTCGAGGCCACTTATGGTGGTTTCACTGGCCAGGATAATCGTCGTCCGGACCTGAAGGCCAAGGTTCTTGCGAGCACGCAATCCCAGGTAAAGGTCGGAGGTCATACGGATGCTGCGATTCTAGAGGAACGTGTAGAATGATGTTTGGTCTGCATGAGCGTTGATTTGATCATCGACGAAGTGAAAATAAGAATATGAAGTGAATCTTTATCAAGATAAGAAGGGGATTTTCAAAGTAGAAAACACAATTCTCGAATAAGCACAATACGGCATAAACCGTCTGATAAATATTGGTTTAGCAATTTGATTCTTTCATATGCTACCAAAACACTACCGCCTTCCAGCCAAACTTTGCTAAATCACGCATGCTGTAAGTAATATGTCCGCCTCCTTTCCCAACCAAATGAGTCCAGCACCAGTCCCAGAATTATGTACAGAAGTTTTGCATCCCCTGCAGTGATAAAAAGACCCAGACGCCGTCATCAGGTGGATAGGAGAGAAATCAAAATCAAAGACATCAAGCCGCACCTCTACAAAGTGAAGCACCTATTCGGTTGTGATTTGTTCAGGGTAACTGGAACCCAGAAATGCGTCCATGCGAGGGATTAACGCATTTGAATTTAGGGAGCTAACGCTGGAGCTAGAGGGCCAGAAAATCGACCTCCTGGTTGCAGTGTAGTTAGATAGCCATGCTAGTTTACGCAGTAGTTGCCTCAGCTGTAGCCACCAGAGCGCCTTCTGCACTGGAGCTAGCATCAGCCTTGACCACCGGGGTTTCATCTCTTACGTCGGCCATGGGAACGTCGCCGTCAGCGTCTGCTGCCTTGGCAGTTTCCAGCTCGGCCGGCATCTCCTCTGGCTTCTCCGTTGAAACGGCAGCTGCGCCTGCTTTCTCTGCATCATCATCATGCTGAACACCGTTGGTTGCAGGCTCAGCATGGGGCCCGTTGGTAGCATCCGCATCCACAGCTAGCTGGCCAGTCCAGCTGCCAAGAAGATCGTTAGAGCGCTTTTTGAATTCATATTCTTCTTCCTTTGGAATGGAGTCGAGTTTGATAATCGCTTTGAGGACTTTGTGTACTTTGGTCTTCTTGATGACTTCAGCTTCGAGATCGTCCTTGTAGGCTTCCAGCTGCTTGAGGTACTCGGACATGTTGGCCATCTCTTCCTCCTTTGGGGCTTGGTCGCGTGAGAGAAAACCTTTTTGAAGCCTATGTCGAAGATAGAGCACTTCAGCTTGTCAGTAAGAGACATTCACGTTGAGCAGGGAGAATTACCTGATTTTTCACGCTTCTCAAGGCGTTCGGCCTCTGTCATGGGCTTCTCCTCAACCTTTGCAGCCTCGGTCTCCTCACTGTCGCTCTTGGCTTTGGCTTTCTTAACCTTGGAGTCCTTTTTCGGTTTCATGGCTGACTCCTCTTTTGGTGCCTTGTTGTTGAGCTTTAGCTTGGTCTTCGGGGTCTTCGTTGGCTGTTGAACTAATTAGAAAAGCAAAGAACGAGGCTAGAGACTTTGACATACCTTTTCATTCTCACCGTCGCTTTCAGGCTCCTTCTTGCGCTTCTTCGATGCCTTGGTTTTCTTAGCGGAGGTGGCGCCTTCGTCGTCAGCGTTTTCCATCTCAACGTCCTCTGAGTCGTCAGCGGCAATGCTCTTGCGCTTAGCTTTATCCTTCTTCTCCTGTTTCTTGGCCTCCGCAGCTGCCTTCTCTTCGATGTCAGCCTGCATGGCCTTCTCGTGGTTCTCAAGCATGTCTTTGAACCACTGGAGCTCATGACCTTTAGCGGCAATCTGATACGCCTCCCATAAGGCTTTGGACTTCTTTCCCTGGTTGCCACCATCCACTGTCGTCTTGATATCATCGATGTTTAGGGGTTGGAGGTCGGTATTGACTTGCCACGCGCTGGGTCTTGATATCAACAACTGATGTCGTTTCCGGCCTGGCTGGCAAAGAGAAAAGAGGGGATGTACTCACAATTCATTTGTGCCAAGGAACATGATCGGATACCGACGGTCTTTCGCGTTCTTGCCATCTGGGAGGAAATCCTCGCGATATGTGCCGTCGATACGCTGCGCACTCACAGGGCGCTTGCTGAGAAGAGTCTCTGGGAGCATCTCCTCGTCGCAGACGATAACCGGCCAAGGCGCGAAACCCCGCATTGCAACGAACCAATAATCGCCCGGCGAGACATTGAGACGAAGTTCAGGTGTACCTTTCTTCTTCTTGCTGGGAGTCTTCTTCTTGTGCTCAGGCACACTAGCTCCTGATTTGCGCTTGTTGTTCAACTTCTTGGATGAGGCTGGGGCACCGTTGGCTACCTCGGCGGTCAGGCCTGCAGCTGCAACACGGTTAAGTCAGCATTGGGTAAATATTGTCCACAATACTCCCAGAGGCTGCCTCGAACGCAACAGCATATAAAGACTTACCAGTCTCATCCCCTGCCATTGTAGCATCCGTGTCTAGGTTGGCGGTGGTCGTCTCGTCTCGGGTGGAGTTGTGTTTAGTAGGGGTAGTCTCTGAGTCTGATGTACAGTGGCAGTCAGCAATTGCCTCAGGAGATTGGAAGTGAAAGAACGCACCCTCACCGGCTTCACCTGCCTTGACCGCATCACCGCCTTCGGCCGGTTTCAACTCAGCGACAACAGAGACGGCGGGCGCGTCCGCAGAACGCGTTGGCCCCTCGACTGCTTTGGCGGCATTGACAGCAGCCGAGGCATTGGCGTCGTCTGCCATTGTCCAAGGTCGTGCTGACAGCTGCACGGCGTGGGTGACGCGTAGATGGGATGGATAGGGGTGTGAATTAGCTCAACGGAAAGTCGTGCTCGATGAGATAGATGTGTAAATGATGATAGAGAATGTGGGTTGATGGCGGGCGATGGCGTTGTGGGTTGGGTGGTAGGTGGGTGGAGGAAAGTGGAGGTAAAGGTCGGAGGCTCGAAAGCTTTCTCTTAGACCTGGATCAGAGTCACGTGAGCCCGACGCCGTTCACGCTAGAACCCGGTCAATAGTGATGCAGGGACGATGGAAAATTTGGAGCTGGTTCCTCGCGACGAGGAGATATAGTAGCCGGTCGGAAGACGCTTTGCAGCTGGAGGAAGTCGTGCGCAAGATGATGTGGGTTTGCCGTCGCTGCTCCCGTTGGCGCTAGCGCGATGCGATGAGCTTGGGCCAGCGGGGGAGGAGACGCAGTCGTGCTTTTGCCGAAGATCGAGCACTCAACACCAACGTGCGCCAAAGGCAGGACGGTGAAGGAAGAGGAGGTGCTGGTCCATATTGTTGTTCGCATTGGGGTGAAGCACTTGAATACGCAGAAAGTGTCCGGCACGATGGCTGGTAGAAGCAAACTCAGCGTCGGTCGTAAGGCTTGGTCTATCGATGCCTGCAAGCATGCCATACCCCAGCGCGATCCGCTAGAGTCGATCAGCATGAGACAAGTAGAGAGAAAACGTTCGGTTGATAGACTGCGAGGGTAATTTGACGCAACAGCTTGTATTCACTTGGCTACGAGCAGCTTCATGAAGGCCCTGTAGCCAAGGAAAATACCTAACAGCTCTTAGTCACTGCACATTGTCAGCTTCACCGACTTTACTGACTCTCATTTCAAGACTTTCGCCGGCGCACCATTTGCTTCGATTGCTCTACACCGGCGCCGATCTAAGAGTGAGAGAAGGGGTAGCCACTTACTATACTCTCTGCTTCACTTGTCCGATGAAAACCATAAGATAGGTAGGCCAGGAACGGAAGGTCGCAGAAACAAGGTCTACTAGTGTAGGTTTGTATTTGCGCTTGAATTACTGCTTCTCACATTCTTCATCCTGCTTTGCCTGTACGAGCCCTTCGTCGATCCGTCAATTTATTCCATGGACAGGTGGAAAACAGCATTAAAGCTCAGGGTCGCTGGCCGTCCTTAGAGAGCACAATCAGAGCTATGGAGCGCTACGATTTTCTGCCATTCAACAAGCGGGTTTTAAAATGTACACCTATGAATCTGCACGGTTTCCGCTTTTCAGAAATAGATATCCTGGTTGCTCCAGTGTCATTCTTCGGTACGGCCTTCTCACGTATTTCACGTAACCGGATAGGGTTAGGTTGGCCAGTCCAACGGAACTTGGGGGGGTTTCGAGGCTGAAATGACAACAATACGTTGAAGTGAGACAATAAAGGGAAATGTGAATTGATAGAAAAGAAAACTGCAAAGTAGAATAATGGCAGAGAAAGCATGGAAGAAATGAATACCATTATTCCCCCTCAGCTAGAGAGGAACGATTAAGAAATGAAAATGCTTTGAACTTCTGCTTTTGGGAGCGTTGACGAACAGACCAATTGTGAAGAGTACGGACTCGGCTCCAGAAACAATGAAAGAACATACCTCAGAGTCAACATCGCCTCTAGGGTATGTATCCCACAAAGCAAAAGTGTGCCACCGGCTTGTTCAGTTCAAGAATGGAGAATCTAGCCAATTCGTGAATATTATGAATGTGCACAGATCGTCCTCGCAAGCCGAGGCGCTTTGACTACCTGAATTGATGTCTCCACCTAGGAATATGGTATTTGCCATCCCTTTCCGTTCCTCAAAGACGTTGACATTGTTGTTTCCAACCTTATCGTCCACCTTTGTATCGCAGGGGGCCGGCGCCCATAGAAACCTAAAATGGGCGCGCCTGTTGGTCAGAGGATGGATCCATTATTTCCGTGATATTGTCCTTTAGATTGCCAGGGGCGTGGGAACGGGAATGGATCGAGGGTTCGGTAGAAGGGCTTCGTGAAGCATCGGGTGTCGATAGCGGTCAGTCCTTTCGCAGAACACACGTCGAGCAAAAGCTACGGGAGAGTCAAAGGCTAGTCCATAATTTTCGGTAGCGTTGGTTTGGCGGAGCGTTGTTGATAGATATGGCTGTTGAAGCGGTTACTGCGCTGGAGAGCAGGTTGAGGGTTGGCCGGTTGGCTCGGGTTAGCGCAGTGGGCCATTCACGTGATTAGCGCGCCACTTCGTCTTTCACCAGTATTATTGTTTGGCTTTTACATTGACATAAGAGTAACATCGACTGCGATAGGGATATTTTGCCTTATTTCGAAATCGTAGAAAGTATTTGAAAAAACAGGTCTGCACCACGTTAATTCCCATTTAGGACTTCAAGGCTCCAAAGGTTTACCCTAAGCATCACACTCTTACTCCAGAAGACTCTCCATCACCTTAACATAAGCCTGTAGGGTCAAATAGAGCTCTTCTTACCGCAATTCGATATTGTCACATGATACGTAATTTCAAGTAAGAATGGCTAGAGACGACTCAGGCCGGAACTGAAGGCAGAGCTCCCACAGGCTCACTACTGCACTCTTAAAGGGACGTGGACTGCTTAGGGAGGGAAGCCACACATGGATGATGTCTAGAGAGCTAAGTTAGGGTCACCGTTACACTAAAAATGTTTCACTGCAAACCGAGATTGGGAAGCTCTTCACCGTCAAATGGAACTACTATGAATATATAGAATTGGAATTGGGTACTGAGTCCGTTATCGAAATCTAACCTGTTTTGGGGAAATCTACTTGATCTCTGGCCTCCAAGCTTATGTTCACCCGGCGCTTAAGACTTGGTTCCTCACTAATGACCCTTTTAAACTGACCGAGTCATCACTAACCTCTTCAAAATCCCCTCCTCATTCTCGGGGTGATCGGCCGCTTCACAGTGCCTTGCGTCGCGAGCTTTTTGGCCGAAGCTGATAATGGTCGCCTCACTATCGATCCATTACCCTCCTCAGCAAGTCGCTGGGCCTCCCGCGCTTTATCTTCTGCCATCTTAGCTTCTAATTCGGCTTTGCGATTGAACTCAGTCTCAGTGACCCTCTTGTCTCGTGCTGAGTAGCCTTTTTCCTTTACCGAGTAGAAAACACCACCAAGGTCTGCAAGCCAGTGTGGATCCACCGACGTAACACAAGACATATACTCTTTCGATGTCAAGATAAGCTCGTGATAAACAACATAATCGGGGAGATAACCGAGCCCGTACAGCGCACTAGTAGGGTGTAGCTGAACGGTGACGCTGGTCCGCAGGTTGATGTACTCCCCGATACCCTTGACTTTTGCGGCTTGGTGGTAGTAACCAGAGCAAATGCACTTCCTGATAACATCCCAATCAGTTCCGCAACTAACAAACTCCATCTTTTGCAGCTTCATGATGTCTCGGATCTGGTCGCGAATCTCCTTCCCTCGCCGGAGAGCTTTAGGATGAAGGAAGTGCCTGATACACCAGCTATCAGAATACCCGTTGACCTTCCATTGGCTGTAGACGTGTAACAGAGTAAGATGATCGGATTCTGGAACAAAAAACTTTTCCCTAGCAGCGTCCGATTCCTCTTGACGTTCCTTGGGCCGATAGAAAACGCTTGGAACAGAGAGCATGGAGACTATCGTGAGGATTTCCTCGCTACATCCGTAATCTACGGACGTGATGATGAGCTTGGCTAGTGATGGGTCCATAGGAAAAGAGGTCATTTTCTTGCCGAGAGGCGTTAGTTCGCCAATATTGTCAATCGCCCCAAGGGCCCAAAGATCAAATAGCGATGTTGTAATGGTATCTTGAGGCGGCGGGTCCATAAAATCGAAATCAAGGAGATCTTTTACTCCTAAAGATTTCAGTAGAAGTACTGTATTCGCCAAGTTCGTTCGTTGGATCTCCGGAATAGTCTGAATGTAAAATTCGTCTCGGAAAGCTCTCTCGGTATAAAGATGGAAGCACTTCCCTGGTCCGGTTCGACCAGCACGCCCCGCTCTTTGAGATGCGTTTGCCTGAGATATTGGGGTTATCTGCAGCGTGTCCATTCCCATCTTAGGGTTGTAAACTTTCAGTTTTGAAAATCCGGAGTCAACGACATACATAATGCCGTCCACCGTGAGACTGGTTTCCGCAATATTGGTGGCTACGATGACCTTACGGACTCCCGGGGCAGCGCGGTCGAAAATTTTAGCCTGTAGATCCGCCGGCATTTGGCTGTAGATAGGAAGGATACTTAATTTCGGAGGATCATTAAGAAGTCTTAGTCTCTCGGCGATAAGTTCACACGTTATTTCGATGTCTTCTTGACCCGTCATGAAGACAAGAATATCACCAGGACCTTGGGAGACGTGGATTGCTAGAACTTGCTTGACAGCGCTGTCAACATAGTCTTCGCACGGCGACCGGGAATACTGGATGTCCACTGGGAAAGTACGCCCTGGAATGAGAAATTCGGGCGCGCCTCCATAGAATCGCGCAAACCGCTCCGAATTCATGGTGGCTGAAGTGACAATTAGTTTGAGATCTCTTCTCCGCGCTAGCACTTTCTTGATCAGGCCCATCAAAACATCGGTGTTTAGGGCTCTCTCGTGAGCTTCATCCATGATAATGCAAGAATATTTGTCCAAATCTGGCTCCACTAATGACTCTCGAAGCAGCACCCCATCGGTCATGTACTTGATTGCCGTGTATTTGCTCGTGCAATCTTCAAATCGAATGGCATATCCCACCAAGCCCCCAAGCCTGACCTCCATCTCTTCACTGACACGCTTTGCAACGCTCATTGCCGCAACACGCCGTGGTTGCGTGCATCCAATCATGCCATGCGTAGCGTACCCATCTTCATACAGGAATTGTGTTAACTGAGTTGTCTTGCCGGATCCAGTCTGGCCAACAACAATGATAACCTGGTTGTCCCGAATGACACGTAGAAGGTCTTCCCGAACAGCGAATGCTGGCAGGTATTCTCGCTGCTCCCGGAGGGTCTTGCTCCTACTGAACGTGCTTGCCCCTTCACTCCGTTTGAGATGCTCAGCAAATTTACTGCCTCCTTTCTTCTCTTCCACACCGAGGAGGGGAGCGGCACTGTCTCCTTCATCATCCTTCACGCCCATCAGGTTACCCAACGCGGTCCCTGTAATATTTGTAGCCTCTTGCGCTTGTTTCTGGCGTTCCTTTTGCTGCCTCTTTTCTTTGACTACCCTGCTCCCTTTGCGACTGAAAACGGCCATGTCACTTTGAGGATCACGGACGGCCGGAACTGGATCGATTTGCTTGGTAAAGACTCTCTTCCCGTCGAGGAATGGCGGCTTCAGCTCGTGGACTAGGATGTGGACCCGTGTAGCCTCCTCGTCATCGTCAAAGTCGTTCTCAAACGTCCGCCGCTGGGCAACACCGGATTGTAGCATGCGGTTCGTCTCCCAAGCGTCCACATCTTTCTGCTTTTGGACCTGCCTTGCGCTCACACGACTATTTTTCTTCTTTTCTGTCAAAGCTGCTTCCCGCTGTTGATTCAACCATGTGCTGTCAGCGCCACCAAAGGGATTGTGAGAGTCGTCACCAAAAGTATGCCCGTTCTCTTCTCCGCCATACCAGTCCCGATCGAGCGCCATCGAGTCAATTTCGTCCACCATAGACTCTGGGCCATCGAATGATCTCTGGTGCGGTGTGGATTCATGGTTAGGATTTCGCGGAGACTGGGGATGTGAAGAGTTGGGAGAGGCTCGACGGCTGTGAGGTTTGAAGTTCTTTGGACGAGGTGCGACGGAGAAGTGTTCCGACTCAATCTTGCGCCGCTTGGGGCTATTATTGCGATCCATGGTCGAGACCTGAGGCTTGTTGTCAGTGTAACTGATCGGGAAGGTAGCGGTGAATTGAAGATACATACAAAAGCTCGGGCCAGAATGAGGCTAACCCCTCCACCCTGCACCAAAAATTATTTTTCCACGGTCTGACGTCTTCACACTCTGCGCATGAATTTGCACTTGTATTTGCTTTGCCGTCAAGCACAATGTCGATGATCACAGCAACCACCTGGGTGCCCCGAGGGTTTGCGGCGCCCTTTCCATCCAAGTACGTCTTTGACGAGGACGAGTATGATCGCATATCGAAGCTCGCAAAACTTCAACTAGATGACGCCAAGGAGGATCTAGAAGAAGCCCGAAACGAGAAGAAACAGAAAAGCCATGGCAGTTCGAGTAGCACAGCCAATGTCAAGAGTGCAGGGTATGGTTGTAAAAGCTATATCCGCGTATCATTCTAACATTCTCCCAGAGAAATTGACGACGACCTTAAGGAATACGACTTGGAACATTACGACGACGATGAACAGGACGGTGAGGGTGATACAATGGCAATGTTTGGGAACATTAAGAACCTGGCATTCCATGAATCGAATGAGGATGATCCATACATCACCATGCAGGGGCAGGATGAAGACGACGACGAGAGAGAAGAGCTTCAAATACTCGCAACGGACAACCTTGTGCTGGCAGGAAGAATCGAGGACGAGGTTGCTCATCTTGAAGTATACGTATATGAAGACGCAGCGGACAATCTGTACGTTCACCATGACATTATGCTCCCCGCAATCCCTCTGGCTGTTGAGTGGCTAGACTTGCCGGTTGGGAAATCAAGCGCAGATAAAGACTCGAAAGGGAATTTCGTGGCAGTGGGCACAATGGAGCCAGACATTGAGCTGTGGAACCTGGACATTGTCGATGGCATGTATCCAGATGCAATTCTCGGGCAAGGTGCAGAAGACGCAGCAACCGCCGAGAAGCCTAAAAAGAAGAAGAAGAAATCTAAGAAAGCGAACGAAGAATATCATGTCGATGCCGTTCTCTCTCTTGCTGCCAACCGTCAGCATAGAAATCTGCTAGCGTCCTCATCGGCCGACAAGTCGATCAAGCTTTGGGACCTGAACACCACAAAATGCGCCAAGTCCTATTCGTATCATACAGACAAGGTCTGCTCGGTCGCATGGCATCCAAAAGAGTCCACCGTTTTACTCAGTGGTAGCTACGATCGAACAGTGGTGGTAGCCGATATGCGTGCTCCCGAGGCAAAGGCACCACGATGGGGAGTGGAGAGTGATGTCGAAACTGTTCGATGGGACCCTCATGATCCGAATTTCTTCTACGTAAGTACATCCGTATTTATGTTCTGTGACGCAGCTAACATGGACCTAGGTCTCAACTGAAAACGGCGTGATCCATTACCACGATGCTCGCCTAGCACCTACAGACCCGTCTGGCTCAAAGCCTGTGTGGATTTTACAAGCGCATGACGAGTCCATATCCTCCTTTGACACCAACCCAGTAATTCCCGGATTCTTAGTTACAGGCTCTACAGATAAGCAAGTAAAGTTGTGGAATATTCAATCTAGTGGACCAAGCATGGTTGTGTCGCGGGATCTTGGCGTTGGTAAAGTATTCTCCACCACATTCGCCCCAGACCAAGAAGTAGGGTTTAGGCTAGCCGTTGCTGGAAGTAAAGGCGCCGTACAGATCTGGGACACAAGTACCAACGCAGCTGTTCGGACAGCCTTCGCCAACAAAGTCCCTGACGCAAAAGAAAATGTCAAGGAGCGATTTGTTGTATTGGAAGAGGCCGACACCGATTCAGATTCCGAAGAGGGCGACGATCAAGAAAGTGGAAGGGAAAACAACGGGGAGGGGTGGGAGTCGATGGAAGAGTGAAGCAAAGACAGATTAGTGACGATGACGCTGATTTCGTTCACCGATCTGGCAGCCCCCTGGCCGCCCTTCTTTGAGGCAACTATATATGCGATACCCAAACCAAAAAGGACATTAATCTTACAGTGCCACCTACGAGCGTGAACCCTACCTTGCAGAGCAAGCAGTGCCTAGCGCCACATTCAACACCTCAGACAGGAAAAACAGATCTCGCACGAAGCTGAAGCCCTTAACGAGGCTGGAGCGAACAATGCAAACACACCATGCACTCTACGCAACTCCTTAGGCGCACCACGATATATATGCTGGACCTATGCTGATTAGCGCCGTTGGAGGTAGGTTTCTTCTGGAAGCCATTTTGAATCGCGAAGGTTGAGATCACACCGTCTCAGCGCCATTCGCCTTTTCTTACACGAGCACCTCAAGCTATTTCTTTTTGCCTTCTTTTTCCAACTATTAGTGTTTCATCTGGAAAGGACGATATTTCGCATTATTGCCAGTAACCCGGTTTTCATTGCCTGCAAAAGCCGGGTATTCGAGATTGAAGCCTCTGGATGGATTTAATTTCATCAATATTTCCTGGAGCATACAGACAGTAAGAACCGACAAGTCGTCGAGTTCCTGGGCCTGAGACTTTTGGCTTGATCGGCTTCGGCGTGAGCTCCGACTGATTCATATTTTGGGGGAGGTCTGATCTGCGACAATGACTTGCAAAGGGCATCGCGTAGACTTGCAGATGTTTTGAAACATTCGATGCAAGGCAATGGCACGAACGATGACAGAAACATTCTAATCGATAATGAGAAAAAAAAGTGTCTATTTTGGATGGGGAGCTTAGAGATCATGCAGCGCATCGCCGTCGGCAAGGCACGCTGTCGACTGAGGGCGAAGGATTTGACGCCCGAATTAGCTGGAGATGCAGGAACAGCTGGGATGACTGACAATGGCCAGTTTGTCCGTTGAACGCCACGGCCCCCCCTTCGCTGATACCCAGAGCTTATCTTCCTCGTTTCGCTGCGGACTCTGGGGAGATCTCGATGCTCAACGCTGTGGCCGGAGAATTCCTGTCCAAACTTCGAACAAAGCACCTCTGACCTCCATCAAAGTGCGCAAAGTCAAAGCAGCCACATCGTCAAGCTGAAGAGACGGTGCTGTCCTCTTCCCGTTGTTGAAACGCTCAATATTTAGCTCTCAATGCGGACCGGCGGGACAGGCGAAGGGGACCCAGCAAACCTCTGACACGTTGGCGCTGTGCCTTGCCTTTTGAGGCGCCACTGATTGGACAGTTGAAGAAACGATTCGTAGGCTAAACTAGAACTGGGCGTTTCGACGCCACCTGGTCGGCCTCCCCTTGACTTTCTTACCCTGTCAGTGGGTGGTGTTTGCTGGTCTTTGCTTGTTCCTGGTCGGCGCCCTGGCAATTTCGATGGTCAGTCCACACGGCTTCCTGAAGCGGTGCCCCAGGCGCCCCAACTGCTGCTAGCCTTTTCATCTCTTGCCTCTCCCTCGACCTTCCCTTTCCTTCAAGCCTTTCGCACCTCGACCCTCCCTTTGAACTGCGTGACCCTTTGGCTTCACGGCAGCCTTCACTCCCTCTATTGCGGCCCGGTTGTTCGCTCCTTACGACTGAGGCTGGACTCCCTTACCTACGCTCTTTGACAGACAACTTTATTCGAACCACACTCTTTATATTCTTTGTCGACGCGCTGCTAGCCAGCCCGACTGAAAGAAAGAATCACACAACGAAGAACTGGAATATCCACCGAAGTTTGCTCGATTTATGCAAACAAAAGCTGACTATCACACGTCGCACCCCGATCAAACGCTGTGTTGTGCACTGACAAGAGCACGCGCCCCCGACGCAACCCTTTGACGACCAACGTGATCCAGTTCATTGCTGTTGCTGCATCTCTGCGACACCTGCCCCTCTTATCGCCGCCTTGTATCGTCTAGGTCGTCCTGTGGCCCACTGGACTTTTTTTAACTTTGTGGACTCCTGCCCAATTTATCCGCAACCTTCCCCGCACTCCTGCGGTCCGGAAAGCGAAGAACACCATTCTAGGATTACCGGGCCTTCTACCGTATATTCGGACACATTTTTGCAATAACCTAAATTTGTTCTCCATTTAATCAACCATGTCGCTTGCCCGCGCTGTTACAAAGCGTATGAAGCGGCCAGATGTGCCGGCTCCACCACCAGCTCGAGCCCAAAGCATGAAGAACCCAGGACTGCATATCGATAGGGCCAAAATCTCTTCTCCAGTGGCTCTCATCTCGACAACCAACATGCTTTCCTACAACGCCCCAGATATTGCGACCTTACGACAAGTGTCTTCGTCGACATCTTCGACTCATTCGGCGGATGACTCGGACCACAGCGCTTCGACCAACCGCTCACGGTCGTCTTCAAATGGATCTCGGGAAACCTTGACGGATGCCTCGTCCGTGGATTCTTCGCCCACATCAACTACGCCGGCTCCAAACCATCTATCAGGATACTTCGCCTCGGCCGGCAAAGCACCTCGACGGTCTGTGTCTTCTGGAAATCTTCAACACAAGTCTGAACAAATAAACGCCGTGCCAGCGATCCCGGAACGCGCAATCTCCCACAGCAAGCGTGCCCACGAACGTCTCGCTCAGAAGCGGTCGTTGCAGAATATCAAGCCCCGAAGCAGTCTTCACTCGAATCGATCGTCGCGAGAACACCGCACCTCGATGGATATGTTCCGTGGCACAATAGAAGAAGAGGCTCACCCCTTCGGGAAAGAGCTAGAACAGCTTAACGAAGTCGCCGAAGAGTTTGGTGGTGTAGTGCGCGACGCCGAGATGGATGCAGACATGACCGCTATTCGCGAGAAAGGTCTTGCAACATTCTGCGCAGCAGACTATCTTGCCGAAATTAAGCCACTATTCAGCGGTCGATTCGGCAATCCCTATACGCCGTCACCCATAGCCTGGATATAAGTCCAGTCTGGTCAAGTCAACCACGATACCCCAAACCAAGGAGACTGGTTCTCTCGTTGTTCGTCATTGGCCCATCCATACCTCGTTTGGTTCTTGCTCGATACCTCTGTTTGGAATTTATTTCTTGTGCATACATATTTTATTTTCCAGCATCCTTTTTCCGAAAGCAATAATTATATTCTCTGCTGCTCATGCTCGCTGGTTGTTTGATGTGTTTGGGGGGTGGGTGGCCGGCGTTCTCAGGAAAGAAAACTGTCATCACCGGCTCAGGCCACATCTAGGAGGTCTCATGTATCCTCCGTCCTATCGCTTACGAAATGTTCTCTCTATCTGTATATGAATTTATTGAGGTACCATGTGGAGGCTGTAGCTGGCAGGTTGCATCCACGTTGTCTCAAGTATTGGAGTCTGCAGAACAGAAGCGAGGCTTGCATGTAACTGCAAGTACGACTGCAACCCATTGCTTTGTTGGCAAAAGGACAGACGGGACAGAAGTGGGGTCTTGAACCACTCCCCTCGGTTCATTAAATCTCTGAATGAAACTTGCCTTCTAACACCTGACATTGCTGAAATCTGTCCTTTCACTACTTTTGGTGCCTTGCGTGTCTCTGTGTGACTGGGTGAGTGCCTGATGATAGTATTACAAGCCGTGCCGTGGACATGCGCCTATCGGCACTTGCATCTTCTGTTGCAGGACTGACGTTGCAGTGTGTGGGAAACAGGGGTCATGTGGGTGCGTTGGCAGGCATATGTCATGCACATGGCAAAGTGAACCCAAAGTTCAGCATGTAGACCTAGCGATCGTTGGCAGTAGGTGGATTATCCAGCCCACCTTATTTGTCTTTTCCCGCTCACGAAGAAAGGCAAATTGAAAAGTGAAGCTATAGTTTCATGGCTTACTTGGGTTTGCAATTCCATTGACTACATAATTGCTCATTGACTCCCTTTTGGGCTAAACCTTAGAAGGGAAATCTGTCTTAATTGTATAAAGTACTTGGCCAACCTTTCCCTAAGTAGTCTTGTAACCCTAAGCTCGTATAGTAATAGTGCCCCAGGGACTCCGATATGCCTGAGGTAAATGAAAAAGCGATGCTTCAAAGATATATAATTTTAGCATTCGACGAGAACAAGAACGGATCTGGTTTCTTAAGAGCAAAGGCTTGGTATTAATCACTTGTATTGGTCCAAGCAATCAGTCACGTGGCATGCTATCTCCAATTCTCCGAGTTTCGGCGAAACTAATCTTCCGCATATCGAAGCTTTAATCCGAGAATCTAGTATCTTCTTTCTTCAACCGCAGTGCCCACGCCATTGAACCAACATGATCTGTCAAAACTGCATCCGAGCAGCCGCCCGAACTCATCGAATCTCAGGAACCGTCCAATTTCCACGCTTCCTAACTACAACTACAACTCTCCAAAGCGTAACCCCAATCTCGACCACCACGAAGCAAGGTTCTCCTGCATCCTCCCACACCCCACTGTCCGCAACCTCAACCCCCGTACTGCCCTTCAACGCGTCTCTAACGCCGGCCCCGAAAAAAGCTGGGCTCGAACATGGACATGGACACTCGAAGGGTCATCATACAGTCATGTCATCCATACCCGCCGGCACACCGCTCAAAGGGCTCAACTTCCTGAAAAACAAGACTGATCCAGTGGCTATGGAGGACGCGGAGTACCCGAGTTGGCTGTGGGATATTTTGAAGGAAAGGGAGAAGCAGGCTGAGACCGGGGGGGCAGGGGATTTGTTCTGTATGTCTATTCCACGTCTACCTGCCCTCTTACATTAACAGGCAGTCGT
Organism: Lindgomyces ingoldianus; assembly: GCF_010093535.1. NCBI lineage: Eukaryota > Fungi > Ascomycota > Dothideomycetes > Pleosporales > Lindgomycetaceae > Lindgomyces > Lindgomyces ingoldianus. The sequence goes on from NW_022985190.1 coordinate 717,333, forward strand.
TTGGTCTAGCAACAACCACCCCAGACTGCTGAATCTGACCATCTATCTATATGATCCAGTATGTACAGGACATTTAACTAACCACCCCTCCTTCTAGCGAAATCAAAAAAGCAGCGCCGCCTAGCCGCAAAACGGCTGCGCAAAGAACAACTCGCAAACCCCGATCTCCTCGTTCCCAAAATCCCCATCTACGAACAAACAGTTGATTTACCGTCTGGAGACGGCACATTGCAGGGCGCCGTCCAAGCCGCGAAAGCGAGAGAGGAATTAACAAAGGCGATGCGAGTGAAGCGGAGAGGTGCGATTAAAGAGTCAAATTTCTTGAAAGCTATGAGATAATGCATGGGACTTGGGAACGAGGATACATTATGTCTAATGATGATATTTTGTACATATAGAGTGTATGATATCAGTGTATTAAGAGCAGACTTGCAACGGCACAGTCTACACAAGTGATTACTCACAGTATACTGTGCGGGTGTATGAATATCCAAGAGACAAAGGATGATTTTTTCGGATTGATATCAATATCCCTTGGGCACGAGACCCAACCCAAGGCCCACTCCTCCATATCTATACCAACCTACCCATGCTTATACAAGTCCGCGCTTCGCCACGACCAAAGTGAAACGGACCACAACACACCTCTATGTATCCCGCGTTCGCCCCCAGCCCTCATCTTCAACAGCACCTCAAACCCACAAACAACCTCTCCCTACCTCTCTATCTATTAACAAAACCCCATGCCAAAATACCTAGAGAAACTACTCTGCCAGCACCGACCGAAGCATACTCAAGAACGTCGGATGCAATTTCGTCAGCTCTTCAATATCCGGTTTCTTCGGCTCACCCGCCGTTCTCCTCAATTTCTCTTGTGCTCTCGCTCTGCGCTTCCGTTCGGCCTGTATCGGATCCGCGATGTCGTCGTCGTCGAACTCACTATCGCTTTCGTCATAGCTGCCGTCGTCGTCAAGCTCGAGGTCTTGGAGGTCGAGCTATCATGACAGTTAGTATCTTATCTCACCTCTACAAGTTGATGGATGGGGATAGAGGCAGAAGAAACTTACTTCATTGAGCCCGAAGTCAGACGTCTTGAAACCGCCCATACCTCCTAGCATGTCTGCGTGGTCGTCCCCACCTCCACTGGCCATCTTCTGCCGGGTTTTGTCTTGGTGCCACTTCTTCCGCGCCGTCTGCCATCGGATAAGAGAGTTGATTTCTCTGATGGCCTTCTTCTTGTCTATCACGCCGGAGTCCATGCCACCTTGGAATAATGCATTCATGTCCAGCTTTCCTCCGCCACGTGGTCCATGACGCAGGAACTCGAGAATACCCTCTAACCAGCCCATGAGCTGGTCAAATAACCCATTGTCATGTATATGTACCTCGTGCACGAACTTGTAGAAGTTGTCTTCGTGGCGGGCGCATAGGTCAATGAATGCTTGAACCGTCTGGTTCGGATCCGCGGAGACATCTTGCCGTTGGCAGGCTTCGACAACCCGGATGGTGTCATCCACAAACAAGGCGAAATCGGTAATACTGTTATAGACGTTTGCGGACTTGTAGACTCGAACAAGGGGCTCGTAGAAGATAGTAAATAGATCCCGGAAAAGTTGTAGAGTCGTCGGCTAATTAACATGTCAGTTTCTCACTATCAAAATTCTAGTGCTAGCATACTTCTTCAATGATCTGGAGCATCATAACTTTATCGCGCTGCCGTAGGCAGAGCTTGAGATATTGTTTCAGATGAGCAAAGAGCTCCGCGCCCTGTCGTAGTTCTTCGTCGACCATCTGAACCGAACCATTAGTGCTAATGCTGTAGCTGCTATAACTGCTGGATTTTCTGCTCAAGTGACCGCCCCTGACATTTTCGACGGCGTTATTCCAGGCAACGAAAGCGTTGAACACTTTCTCCACTTGTGCGGGGGTGAGTTCGGGCTCGAAGTACTCCGATCGAAGGATGGTAACAACGACGTCGACGCTCTCTTCCGCCGCCTCCATCCGTACCATTTCCTTGATATCCTCGTCTGAATCGACAAAGGCTTTGATCTTTGCGCATAGGACGTCGTCTTTTATCTTTGTCGAAGCTAGAGTGTCGATCGACTTCTGCACTTGCCGTACCCCATCGTTGATTGCCATGCCAAACATGCGTTGTAGCAAGGATCGAGCGCCGAATGGTTGTGCGAGAAAAAGATCCAAGACTCCGCTCATGACGGCTGCCGGGTTGGCTATCCTAATGACGTTCTTCAGGACGGTGTAGGGGACGAGAGAGTGGATGCGCTTGGCTTGAGCGAACAGTTCTGGTGAATTATCCTCTGCAAGGAAGAGGTGGTAGATAGTAGCCGCGACTTCAATCCTCAACCATTCAGCAAACTTCTGGTATTCAGGTTTAAGCTCTGCGATCGTGTTCTTGACCCTGATCTCCTGGAAAAGGTGAGATAAGCCATTGGCTTCGACAATCTCGCGTCTAAACCTCTCCATATGAATGTCGAGTTCCGCCGCTCGTTGTCTTGCAATCTCGTAGAACTGCTTCTGTTCTTCGACGCGCTTCTCATCCATCTCTTTCCGCCTCTCGATATCCTCCATTTCTTCTTCATTTAGTTCGATAGGGTTACCAGTGAGGAATTCCACCATTGCGCTTGATTGTGCAATGACCTCGTTTTGGAGAAATGTCCGGAGGAAAGCCCGTAGGGAAACCCGCTGTTCTTCTCGATAGAGCACTCGGGGTTCCCTGTAGGCTATATTATCATTAGATGCTCGAGGAGAGCGGCCCCTGGCCAGCGAGGTCGCGGAGCTGTTCTGTTTGTGGTTACTGAAGATATAGCTTCGGAGCCCGCCCGCCCCGCCATTCTCGTACGGATCCGGTGCAGGCTCTTGGGTTGACACCGATGAGATGGAGATATCATCATCGTCCGCAGTTGGCAAGGGCTGTAGAAGGGAGTCCTTCTTGTTCTTTCGCGGAAGTGGGGGTAGAACTTTACCAGGAAGCTCTAGTCGGATACGCTTATGGAGGTGAACGAAATCTGCATAACGGCGACCCACATAAAAGTCTTCCTTCTCGGATTGTTTCACCCGGATTAGATATTCCTGTCAGCAGATTCGTTAGATTAACGAAACGAAGTTCGTCGAGAAAACAAGCTGAACAGGAGAGGGACTCACGGCGTGGGTGTGATATCGAACATGCTTCTTAACGGACATGGTCCGCACACCGGCAACATTGACATCCCACCCGTTAATAGAATGGCCGCTCGGAGCGTTAATCGCAAGCCCATTCTCGTTCGCACCTCGCTCGACTATTTCCATTTCCGAGAAGCGTATCCTCTCTTCATATCCTGAGGCAGTGGGTATGCCTGAAACCATCATAAGCTCCACCAATTTCTCCGCTTTCAGTGCGAGCTTCTTCCTCTTAGTTTCTTCTAGGCGGTCTTCCGAGGACGAAACATGTTTGTTTGCAAACGATTCCAGGAACTAGATTCAAATCCCCGGGATTAGTATATTGCAACTTGCATAATGATGTCGGAGCCAGCATACAGTCTGTAGTTTATCTTGCCAGAACTCCTTCTCCTTGGCCTTGTCTAAGAATGGGAAATTGCGGACATTATGTACGAATATGTAGCGAAGAATGGGAAGCTCCGAGTCCTCTGGGGCGACCTCGCCGGCATCTGAGCGGAAGGGTGCACCGAAGCGCTGGAGGGCTGTGGGGGAAGAGAGCTCGGCAATTTCGAATTTGGTCTGCTGGGAAACAAGCTCGCGTTTAAGGTCTGTATTGGGTGTTAGTATCCCTTTGATGAAGCAGAGCTGTGCCACATACAATGCTCCTGCTTGCCAGTCAAAATAGAGCCTTCTGGAGGGACCGATGTGGTGGACAGCTTTGAGAAGTTGGAGTCTGCGGCGCGCGCTGGACGGGGCCTCTCAGTTTGCGCTTCCTTAAACTGGCCAAAATTCTCCACTGAAGGTTGAGTGTCCATAGTCGTGGGCTCTGCAGATCCATTGAGCTTGAGGGTTGGTGGCTCGCTGCTGGCCATGATGAGTGGAGGGGGATTAGGAAGAGTGCGGAGGGTGAGACCGGGCTAGCTGTGGGATTTATAAACGGGCTGTCACCGACGCCTTGTGAAGAATGGATATCAACGCGTGGCAATGACGACGGCGAGGGAAGGCTCCTGGCTAGCGCTGAGGCTCTATGATTGCATGTCGCTGTGTAGCGATGGTGTTGAGGACAAGACTAGCTTGGCCCTGAGAGAGTCAGGCGGATGAGTGGTCAGCCGGGAGTCGTGCTGGGGGATTTCTGCTGCACAAAAGAAGGCAGAGGGCAGATGTGCCTGTCTGTCAGCAGAACGACAGCTGCCCACATGCAGATGCAGATGCAGGCTAACGGCCAAGCCTCATTCATCACTGGAACAGGCGCAGTGCACAGCGAAGCGCTTGAAACCACGCACAGAAGAAGTTACTTGCAAAGGGTAAACCAGCACACGTAAACCCCGATTCAATTCACATCTTGTAAGAGCGGCATCTATGGCAGTGCTTCAAGTCAAGATTGTGCAGAGCTGATCCCCCGCTCTTTGCTTGGCTCTCGGAACGACCCCTCGTTCGCATCACGTCTCATCGCGTAGCTTGTTCAAACGTCCCCGACACTGTGCCAGCAGTCTGCACCCTATTCCACGCCGTCACGTTCACCACCTGAATTCGCGTTTCTTTCTCGGGGTTACATTCGATTTGCATCTATCTGAACTACGTACCTACAAAGTGAAGTTAGAAACCCGCAACCTTGAAGGAAATACCCAGAAAGGGAAGGATGAGAGATCCTCAGCCTTCCAAGCGCCATGTAAACTCATGCATGCGCCGACATAAACGCCAAGGACACCTGGCTGACAGTCCGAAGGCCGAATAATTAGGGGCCGAGGAGCAATAAGCAAGCCAGCTCCTCAGGAACGCCAGCCCTACGGTGAGTGGTCGAGTATCGCACATGGAAAAGAAACCACCTGCATTTGAGACGAACCAACGCCGGCACCTGCAGCATTCACAGCCACAATATCTCCCAGCGTCTAGTAATTCAGCTCCGTGTTGCCACCACTGACGGCATCAAGGTCTTCGTAACTCCGGATGGAACGACCCTGGGTCGACTGAATGTTTCCTGGTCCACCCTCGCCGTATCGGGGGCCTCCACCACCTCGCCCACCACGTGGGGGAGGCGTCAAGCGCCCGTTGCCGCCGTTGGGTCTACCACTTCGTCCATCCCGCTGTTGTCGGTCATACGGTCCACTTCGGTTGTTGAAGCGGTGGCCACCACGGCGTGTTGGTCCAGATTGATGTCGGTCATCGTCACCAAATCCTGGACCCCAGTTGCCAGCACCACCTAGCCCTGCCGGATTGAATAGTGCCTGTAGATTGAATCCATTCTGTACACTATTTCCAGCAAGACCGAACGGCATGTTCGCAAGATTGAACCCTCGAGGAGTACCAGCTGCGACATGGTTGCCCATTGGGAAGTGGCCGTTGCTATTGGCGTCGCTACGAGAGGGAGCGATGTGCGCAGGGTCGAGGACGTAAGTATTCACAAGATTGATCTGCAAAGGCTTTAGTAAGAAAAACGAAACGCTCAAACAGCGAGGACTCACATCGTGCTTCAGCTTCTCGAACCACTCAGTATGTCGCTTCTCGACATGCTTGCGCCAGAAGTGCTGACCCTTGAATAGCTTCGTACATTCAGGAACCTTGCAGCGCCACTTTGATTCGTCCTCTTGCTTAACGAACCTGCTTAGTTCGTCTTCAATGGCTTCCTCCAATGGCTTCCCACCAAGTTTCTTGAGATCGACGCTCTCCGGTTCAAGAAGCTGCAGGAGCTTATCTTCGTAGGTCTTCACCCAGTTGAATGCCCTCTGGAGTTGCTGTTGAGTCTTACCGCTAAGCTTGGGTCCCTTCTTCTCCTCAACTATGCCATCCTCCATCTCTGCATCTCCAGATGATTCCTGCTTTTTATAAGGGAACTGTTGTCCGGTTGCCGTAGCCCTGGCAGTCGCCTTTGCGGCAGTGGTGAGGCTGGATCGTGGTCGGCGCAGATGGCCGCCGGCGCACTTCCGGATCAATTCGTGCACGGAATCGCTCTCGAATACGCAGAAGAAGCAGAAGTTGTAGACCCGTCTAAGATACTCGATCAGCAAGTCAAGCTTCTTCTTCTTAGCGAGCAGTTCTTCGTCATCAACTTCATCATCGTAGAGACCCTCTTCTTCATCTTCCATTGCCTCATCTTCACCTTCTTCCAATTCTTCTGGCTCCTTCTCCTTCTTTACGGTTGTTGGGGCATTGGCAGGTGGTTGAAGCCATCCCTTAGATCGGAGATCGTCGACCCGCTGAGTAATCTTCCCAACGCCATCGTGAGCTTGATCATCATCTAGACCCTCATTGGCCTCAAGGTCCATCTTTCCGACAAGACGCTCGGCTAATTGCAAGTCACGCTCAATCCTCTCGGGCGCAGAGAAAAGGTCCCAGAGTGCCTTTTTCCGTGGTGCAGCAGGTGGCTCATGAACTCCAACGTGGCATGTAAAGTTACCACGCGCATCATCAATAACAGTCTTGCCATTCAGAGCTTCAAGTGCCTTCTGAGCGGTTCCTAACAGAGTGCCAGGCGCATCGGTTTCCAGCCTCAATTCTACCTCCTCACCCTCTTCCTCACGCCCGTCACCGCGATCATCTGTAAGCATTGGCTGATCGTCACTAGGGTGGAGAATGACCCATCCAATGCGATGGCATTTCTTGAGCGGGTTTGGGTCGCTGAGACTGAGCCATTTGAACCCGCCAGGACCTTCTCCAAGGTGCTCTTTGCAGAAATCTTCGACCTTCTCTCGATTAACAGTGGGAGCGATTGTCTTGATTAGGAGGGTGGGCTGGAGGGCAGCTTCGTCTCGAAGCTCGCCGCCTTTGCAGGGCAGTAAGTCACCAACGCCAAGAACTTCATTTGCTGCGGTTGCTTCTCCCTCTTCCTTCTCAACAATACCGCCAGCACCGTTGGATTCGTTCTTGTAAATGCCTTCAAGGGTGAATTCATCGAAAACACCTTCGTCCAATTGACGTTCCCAATCCTGGTAAATGCCGTGGCGGTATTCTCGGAGCTTCTGGCGTAGTATGCCTAGATACTCAGGATTGTATCGCTCCTTGAACCATTCCTCGTCCTTGTGTTTCTCGACGAATGTCTTGGCCATCTGGACCTGGAGTTTCTCTTTGTAGGCGTCATAGGCGGCCTGGATCTGTTCGCGTTCTTTGCCACGCTCTTCTCTAGCCTCACGCTCACCCTTAAGTACGGGCTTCCGACCACCATTTTTAGCGCGCTCTCGCTCCTCCTTCATGATCTGCTCTACACGCCACCACTCGGCGAAGTAATTGAATCCTACTTGATATTCGAGAGACATGGGATTTTGAAGTGGATTGACCGTAAAGGTTGGAGTGAAGGTCTCTTGACCGGGAACATATCTGTCGATGCCAGGCTGGACTGGTAAGGGTGACGATCGACGGCGAGTGCCATCTCGGCCTCGATGCTCATAGTCGCGGGTGCGATCAGGCTGGTATCTATCGATGTTCTGCGGCGACCGGGAACGTCCACGGCTTTGCCTGTTTCGGCCGGCTGGACCTGGAAAAAGTTAGCCCTTGTAGAACGATTACACCAATGGCAAACCATCATCATCTATAAATTAAAAAGGGGACAGAAAATGCCAAATGCAGATTCTTTCACTTACCAGGAGATCGTCGCCTGTAGGAATCCACCGGAGGCCTAGAGTCTTCCCGAGGACTGCTACAAGGGTCAGCATTACGAGCCAACCAAAATAGTGCAAACATACGGATAAGAATCCATTATTAAAGGTACACTGATCTGTGAAGTTTGACAGTAGAGGAAGGGTCAAGGCCGTCGATTTGCGAATTATCTGGTATTCGACAAAGGTCAAGAGGAGATCGGAGGAGATGATGGGCTGATCATCACAGAGTGGAGCTCAGGACGAAGCGTGCTTGTGTGCGCTAGCTCGCCAGGCGGTTGGGAGGGATAGAATTCGATGGACAATCGTGCCGAGAAGCTGTTTGCCAACATGGCGTCGCGTTAGAAGTGAACAATAAATGCATGGAACAAGAGACGACGATGCGCAAGAAACAAGGTGTTGGAGGAAGAATCTGAACAAGAGGATGAAGGCGCACGATGCGACTGACGCAACCAGAGCAGCCCGTAAGAAAGGGAGTGAAGTGAGGTGGCTAGAAGAGGAGAGCGGCAACCGTAAGGACCGCGGACAAAGGCAAAGGAAGCTATGCAAATAGCTTGAGATGAGGGCAGGGTGCGATCAAAAGGGAATAGGACTGGACAAGAAGCGTGCGCACTCACGATGTGCTGAAGCGGTTCCTGGTGTCGAAAGAATACCAGGTGTTGTCGAGGTCAGGAAGGCCCCGAGCAGAGGAGGCTCTTTGAGGAGTTGCCGTTTCACCTAAACCTTTTGAGGTTAGCGGGATGTCCAGAATCCTTGGTCCCGACTCATGCCCCTTCCACAGTGGTGTGAATGGTGTCAGCGTTATCAACGGCCTTGAAAAGAAATGGTAGCATTGATTGGTGATATACTTTGCGTGCAGGACACGCCAACGCTGACTAATTGGTATTTTCTCAATCATACATGCTAGTATTAAATTGGCAAAGCAAATCTAGCCCTTGGAATGGATGCTAGACCTCGATAATGCCATCTCTCCACTCGAAATAAAAGGCACGCATCGCACCTAGACAGAAACCAAGTGGTCTCTTCATCAAATCTATTATTGACAGCTAACGATCACGCATAATTGAACGTTCTTCCTCGACGGGCTTCAATACGATGACAACCTACATTGCCTCCCTCACCCTGCCGAGTTTTGTCTTTGAGCAACCAGCTGTCTCAGTCCTCCTGCCCGTGCTGTGCGGTGCCGGAATCGGTTATTCAACCAGTCGTATGTCTTAAACTTATTTCAATTGAAATGATGCAATTGGCATATGCTAACCTCTCCCTCAGCGGACCGCACGCAACGGACATATCGTGCTCTGAAACAGCCTCCGCTGCAACCTCCTGCATGGGTTTTTGGACCTGTATGGACTGCTCTGTATGCTACGATGGGGTACACGGCCTACCGCGCCTGGACTACGGGGACTACTTCATTTGATCCGGAGACTGTCAATCTTGCCAAGGTGAGTTCCAATTGCCTCTCCCCAAAAGCAAGCATGGCTGTTGATCGAATACATTGCAAGGCGATTCTATTGCATTCTTGGCTAACTGAAACATAGCAAGGTGCAACACTCTACAGCATCCAACTCGGCCTAAATCTTATCTGGATGCCTTTGTTTTTTGGTATTGGTCGGCCCATTGAAGCTGTTGCGGATATCGTCGCCCTCACTGGAATCACAGGGTACCTTGCATACACTTGGGGCCAAGTTGACCCAGTCTGCGGATGGCTTCTCGCTCCATATCTTTCGTGGCTCGGCTTTGCCACATACTTGAGCGTAAGTCTCAGTGAATAGCCGCACAGCCTGTGACTGAACAGTATTACAGGCTAGCTGCGGGTATCTCAATAATTGGGATTTTAGTACTATCATCAAGAGGGATTAATGAAATGGCCCAAACTGCTTTCGGTGGCGGGTCTGCAAAGAGAGATCATTTTTCAATGTATCCTAGACTGCTATTATGCTCTCATTTCGATCTAGGATAAGGCATCGGTCATGAAGATTCATTTGCGATGGGAAAAAATAAGCCTTGACGTCGGGAGTAACTATATGAGGGCATTGGCTTTCTTCCCTATTTTCAATTAAACGCCTTGGCTTTGAAGCCCTCTAAAACACAGGCTACACCGGTTCTACTGCATAGTTGCTCATAGTTCATCAAACGTGCGCAGCCCAGGGTCCGCTTCCGGGACTAAGATAGTCTTGGACAATGATGCGCTTGACTGGCATTTACTTCCAGTCGGCGAGGAGTTGATGAGCGCTTCTTTGGCAGACTCAGGGATTGGAGCATCAATGTGGTTGCTTCTCGACCCAAAATCTAGCGCTTTCTTAGAATCTATTGCGGAATGAACCGGTTTCAGTTGTTGGACGAGCATTGCAATAACAACGAGACCAATGAGGGTACCAAAAATGCCCCACAGGATACGAAGACGCCCTAGAGAGAATTTTAGAAGATGTGGTTCCAAATGTGCCCGGCAAACGTACTGGTGGTCCTAGCTTCCCATTTTGCCTCCAGCTTAGCCCTGGCGTCAACGCGACTCCGTGCTTCTACAAGCCTCTCATGAAGAGCAGACGCCTTGCCTTTGCCCGCCCTGATGCGTTCTTCCAAAGCCTCCACATGGCCCTGCTGGGTCCCAAAGTTATTAAAGCCATCGAACTGGACTTTGACTTCCTCTGTAAGCTCCTTTGTGTCCGCTTGGAAGTTCTCGTGAAGCTCCTTGGTCAGACCCGAAAGCTCCTGGAGGCTGCCTATCGTTTGCCTCAAGATAGCGACTTTCTCTAAAACCGAATAATATGTATCGTCAAGCTGGCGAGATGCCTTCAAAGACTGGTCGGACAATGTCTGGAGGGAGGAACTAAGTTCGCTGAAGTCCGTCAGTAGCATTATTCAACTTATAGAATATTTATAGCCCACTTTTCTCGAGCCTTGACTCTCGCACGCTCTCTAGCGACATCCTCCGGTGGAACTGGCTTCAGAGGATGGGGACGGGGTTTCGCATCAGCTCTCAGTACGCTCACCCGCCTACTCTCCGGGACGCTTTGGGCGAGCGAATGATGTGAAGTCCGACTAGCCTGCTTTAAGAGATCGCCAAAACTTGTTGGTGGATGTAACTGTATCGCAGACTGCACTGTGTCCTTCCCATGGCGCGAATGATGGTGGTGGTGTCTATGCGGATGATGATGCAGCCCATGCAGGTGCGATCTCTTGGAAGTCGAAGAGCTCTGCGGGTGGATGCTCATGCGCGGCGGTGGATTCGGCGGTTGAAAAATGTTCGGTTGTAAATGCTGTGCCCCGTTGGGACGATCGTGGGCGTTAAACGCTTCCATATCATGTTGAAGGTGCGCGAGATATTTACTAAGTGCAGCACAGTGAGTGTTCTCTGCGGCTCGACTTGCGTCACCAAGTCGCGCTAACCCTGAAACGGTACAACAATCACCAATTCACGTGGGCAAGACTGCGAGTTCTCCGCGCTGTATTCAGCACATCCTAGCAATGGTGATTCGAAAATGTTCAGTTATTTGTTTTCTTCAACTGGTGGGCTAGTCTCCCGAAACTCATCTCTGGCCTGTATGAAGCTCCCTTCATCCCAAGTTGCCCCATCCTCTCTCGACAACCGAGTATTCGAAAGTGTGTGTATGTCAGTTTGATGGACACTAGAAAGTCTCCGGTATTGCAATGATTACAGCGCTAAGCTGCCGTGACAGAGCATCCAAGCAGCGATGTGCCTCTCAGCAGGCGCATGTTTGGCCTCCCTCGTGGGTCGAGGTCACCAGGCGAACGTATATGTCTTTCCTGAGACCTAAAGTGGTCTGCGCCTGACATCGGGAGTTTTGCTTCACGATTTGAGCATCTTGTTTCGTTTCTCTCGTCTCTTTAGACGATCGACTCGCTTCTTATGCATCTTCTCCTCCATCTTTTGGTACCTCTCTCTCTCCCCCTTGGCGGCTCTCTTCGTCCTTATAACTTCAATCCGTCGCTATTGCTGGGTCAGAAACAGTATTTCATTATCTATCCCGTCGGGCACATACTTGTCGCGCCGCCTCCTTCTCCTCCTTCATATCCTTTTCCTTTGCCTTAGTAGCAGCATGAGCTTTTCTTTCCTCCGTACGTTTCGCGTAAGATGTCTGGTTGGCTCGTGGCCGGAATGCAGTCTTCGTCTGATGCCATTGTTTGCCTAAACCCAGCTGTGGTCAGTGCTGTGAAAGACCAGAAATTAACCCAGGGCCAACCACCGTTCGTGCGAAGTCCTTTCACACCAGACGTCTGCGCGACTGGTGCCAACATAGCTTGGGCTTCTTTGGACATTATGGGGAGCTTTCGAGCTGGCCCCAATTACGCGCAGAAAGGACCAGGTTCAGACGGTGAAGGGGTGAAGGGAAGTTTTGAGCAATGTAAGATAAAATTTCCCGCCGAGAATTAGCCGGGTCCCGCCGAAGGGCATTCCGCACATGGAAGTTCCGTAAGTAGGGTGGGGCAGGTCAAACTATCAGCAGAGTGAATAAAGACTTATCGTCTGAATCTGCTGGATGCTGGGTAAAAAAGGAAGGTCAATGATCTCCATTCTTCACTTTTCTTCCAGACTTCTGTTCACCTTCTCCGCGTCCATTTTGCCATCATATTCCGGCGCTGAACTCTACCTGCATTATCCATTCGACCCACGCTTTACTAGTATCTGAAAAGATCAACACGTGGACTGGGAGGTTCCGCATAGCCTAAACAAGATTGGTTCGTTTTGGGAAGCACACCTGCGCCGATTTCGTCGTTCTGCGTCTAACACCACGCCTTCCGAGCCACCGCCGATGAATATATAACAAGCCGGTTTCCTTGTCCCACCTCGGTCCGCCGAACGAAATCGTTTGTCTAAATTGCACATGATAAACATCCACACGTCAACCCGCATCGTCCTCCTCACCTCTTCACCGCGTCCTGAGTGTCCTTCTTTTTAAGTTCACGATGAGTCCCTCATGATCTCTTGCGACGTCCTCCTCACAAACGGACCTGACTTAGGGGCTTATGGAAGTTACACAGAGTTCAGTACCAGTGGTAGAGAGTGGAGGTAAGCTTACCCACCAAGGTCTCGCGGGGGAAGCTCCCCCGAAAGACGTCGTCCATGGGCAAGGCGAGGAAGCCATAAAAGATATTACATGCGGATCGATCGCCGGTATTGTCGGCAAGTACGTCGAGTATCCTTTCGACACGGTCAAGGTGCGCCTTCAGTCACAACCGGATCATCTACCCTTACAATTTACCGGACCGCTGGACTGCTTCAAGAAGTCGCTGAAGCAAGATGGATTTATTGGGATATACAGGGGTATAAGCGCACCGCTGGTCGGCGCCGCGGTGGAGACAAGCTGTCTGTTCTTTAGCGTGAGTCTAGTGGAACAGACTACAGGGGATTCAAGCGATCGGCTCACGCATTTGACAGTACCGCATAGCGCAGGATGCCATGAAGGCAACCATTTATCCAGAGATGAAGCATGACCCTGAGCAGGAGTTACCGTACTCAACACTGCTCTGGTGTGGCGCCGCGTCGGGTGCATTCACGTCACTCTTCCTCACACCAATCGAATTGGTTAAGTGTAAAATGCAGGTCCTTCCTGCCGCAAACATCGCAAGGCCTGGGATTCTCAACATCATTGGGTCCATTTACCGCCACCAAGGATTGATGGGATATTGGCACGGTCAATTGGGCACCCTCATCCGTGAAACCGGGGGATCTGCAGCCTGGTTTGGCGGCTTTGAGGGCATGAAGCTCTTGTTCAAGAAATTTAGCCATCCTGCACCGGGTCATGAAGGCGATGACCTCCCCGTATACCAGAGAATGGCGGCCGGAGCCGTCGCAGGCATGTCATACAACTTCCTGTTCTACCCAGCAGACACGATTAAGTCCAGGATGCAGACAGAGGACGTCAAACAAATCACCGGAGGCAAGTCGACCTTCGGCGCTGTTGGCAGGGTGTTATGGAAGCAACATGGCCTGAAAGGACTCTATCGCGGATGTGGTATTACCGTGGCAAGGTCCGCGCCCAGCTCAGCATTTATTTTCACTGTGTATGAGGAATTGAGGAAGAGGTGGCCTGAGCGATCCATCCATAGAGCGAATTAATTGGCATTTTCATGGCGTTGAAATCCAGGAGTCGGCATTTACGGAGGGGCACCAGGCACCCGAATAGAGCGCACATGGGGAGCAAACCAAGGATTAGAGTAGCGGCGCTGGACGGACTGCATTGTTAGTGATACCAAAAGCTAGGCCAATACTAGATCCATAACCTGATATTTGAATTTATTGATATAACCATCTGAATTGAAAATACGTATAGACCCTTTGCACGAGCAACCCCTATGAGCGAAGGGCACATGTAAAATCGCGGCCACAAGATCTAATCTTCACATGTCAAGCACCCCTGTCATGTGGCTGGACGGACACAGAGTGTGGGGAAATGGGCTGCCGGTGTTGTGACGCGAGCCGAGGAAGATGCCATTCATCACTCACGACAACGGCGCATGCAAGTTCGCCGAGCCGGAAACACCACAAGCCTCTCACAACCCGTTCTCAATGGTCCTGTGCACACAGACCCCGTGCTGTTTTCTCCTTCTCTTAATAACATCAACACTGTTGAATCGTACCCTCGCCAGCTAGAAGCAATCGCTAAGTCAGCAGACCGAGGTTGGAAGCTCCGAGTCCGAAGCTCGACATAGTATCTCAATGGACCGGCTACAGGCGCTCGAGGTACGGTATCACCAGACAGGGCTTTCGAAAAACTTCCGGGCTAATCTTTTGTATAGTCTGCACTCGAGAAAATAGTCCTGAACCCACAGTACCATGACATTCTCACGCTCGTGAAAGGCATCCGCAATGGCATTGTCTATGGGACCAAAGTGCGGTTTCCGCACGCTTTGGTGTCTGATCTCTATCTTCCATCATTTTGTACCTCATACTGACATTGTCACTTTATAGAATGATATTTCTCTTCCGCCACGGCTCGTACGTCCCCCAATGTCTCCCCATCCTCCCTTCCCTCCAGCTCCCACTAACTCTCCACTCCCCTCCTCCCAGATTACGCTCCAAATGCTGGCTCGTCTTCAAAGCCACCCGCCAACATGCCCGCAACCTCGGCCTCTTTGCTCTTGCATACAAATCTACCATGCTTCTCCTCCGGTACACCTCCCCAACCGGTAAAGAACGCCATTACGACGCATTCCTCGCGGGCCTTTTCGGCGGCTACATGGTCTTCGGCCGCGACATCCACAACTCAGTTTCCCAACAAATCGTCATATATGTGTTCGCTCGAGTATGTCTAGCGATAGCGAAGCTAGCTGTGCAACCGCGAGGCGTGGGGAAGATCGAAGGCGGCGGAGGAGGCATGGGTCTAATATCCAACGAGCAGCTCAGGAGAGAAATCACACGGAATGCGTGGCCTGCTTTTGCGAGTGTGAGTTGGGCTATGGTCATGTATGTCTTCAGATGGCATCCAGAGACTGTGCAGCCCAGTTTGAGGAGTAGTATGCAGTATATGTGGGTCCTCCAGGGTTATTGCCTTGCGCTAGGCTTTTACTGACTATACTCAGATATGTACAATCGGATCATTGGGATTCGCTAAGGAATTTCGTCTGGCATAACAAATGAACCCGACACAAGGGAAGGAGATGCTGTCTGGGGAGCTAGTTTGTAAGCGACTCACGTTTGCTTCATGTGTATGATTCACTATCCTGTATGATTTAAACACAGTGGTAACTGCATGAGAGAGACACAGTTTGGAGGGGCGTTTTGCGTGTGTGATCCTCATTGCACTTAGAAGACATGCGAGAAATAGAAATAGAAGATGTAGAATTACAGCTCTGTTGTACTGCGCTAGGGTCTACCCCGCATGGCTTAATTGCTGCAGAGAACGTTACATCTGCATGACTATCCTGTGCAAACGTCATGAAGTTTGCCTACACTATCCCAATTGAGTCGGCGAGGACCATAATCCAATCTAGGAAACCCTAGTCTTGAGGTTGGGTGTAGGATTCAGCGACTGATGCTATTCGTCTAACCGCGTATCTGGAGCCCCCGGAGATGCTTCATTCTCTGCCTCAGCTTGCGTCTCGCAGGACCAACAATGCCCAAGAAACCGCACGCCCGTATGCAATTGATTGGCAGTTGAAATATACTTTAGGCAGACTAGTGTCGAGTGATCCGATGCTGTGCCCTTGAGCAACCCAAAGAGTGTCGTTTACCACTGTCCTCCAGAAAGCAGATGACAGCCAGCGCAGTTTTTCTCAGACCGGTCTGTAGTCGGGTCAAAAATACTGCTGCACTCACAACGCAAAAGGAACCCAACCTAGAAATACCGGCAACAAGCGAAAACGGGCGCACGTGCTGAAATGCACGTGTTCGATTGATGCAGGATCGACTGGGATGGTAAAATAGGGCCACGAATGAGGGAGAGAGATAGCCGCGAGCCGGGCGCGGAGGAGAAACAAAAGAGGTGGAGGAACAGGATGGGAGATCGGGGAACGCCTATGAAGATACCGAACGGCGTAATGTGCGGAGAATGGAGCGGTGAACTAAATAGGAATAGTGCTCAGAAGCAAAAGTTCGGGTTTCTGCTCGGCAGAACTCGTAGCTGGTACCACGTCAGTCAGGTTGTGGGCTACATGTCATAACTTGAGGTAGTTCGAATTGTCGATGGAGGGTTCAGGAAGCGCGGTTATGTTCGGCCGTGTCAGCCTGACCGGAGAGTAGAGGTGTGTGACTCGGATACTGATGGATACTTGGGCTGCCATACAAGTACTACTGATGAATTGTGAACTGTAAACAACGTAGGGAACACGGGGATGGCTACCGTTGGTGTTGGTGGTGTGGAACTGGGCACGAGGGTCGTTCTCCGCTGCCTTATGGAGGTTATGGGAATTGCAAATCAACATCCACTTCCATACAATTGGGTACGCACCTTGGCCAAAGGGACGACGTGTCATCAGTCTTGTAAATCACAGGACCGCTGTGTCCTGCGAAACATGCTCGTCTCGGCTTGCCCGGGCTTGATCTTCCTTGCGTCAAGAATGCATAAATGTCATCGATTCTCGTTCCCAAGCCCTTCTGTTTCTCTCCCGAATTCTAGCTCTGATTTCTTTCTCTCTGGCTCTTGTAAGATCTGATCTGTGTTATTCAAAATTCTTCTACTCTTGGAGTCGGTTGGTCTTATCTAACTTGTCCAACTTTCCATGACCGGACCTACCTAACTTGAACGATATCCTCCTTACCTTAGAGTACTTTCAGCTTTTTATTGGATTTTATTTTTTGTTGGCCCTCTTCAGAAGTAAGTCACCAACAAGGCCGTGATATTTGCCGTGAAGGGAAGCTTGGGCATAGCGGGACAAGTGTGGTAGCTACGAGCGCTAATCCAATGTTAGCTTTCCATTCACACAACAAATACAAAAAAGCCCTTACCAACATGCTACACTTTTACGAAACCAACGAGGCACTTTATGAAGCCAGCCAAGAGACAACATCCCGGGACCGGCCTCCCCAATTGAACCAGACCGTGTGCGGTTGTTGGAGTGGTAGCGGTTGCAATCACATAGTTGATGAGGGAGTGGATAGTGGGAGAAGTAGTAGTGAAGACGGTGCCTCGACACAAATGCTAGAAACGCTTGGTGTTGCTTCTGACCATTCCGAGATAGATGAGGTATTTCCTCCCTGCTCAGACGACCCCGAAGAACATGTGAGCTTGGAATCCTTTGCGGCCCAACGGTCATCATTCTACCCCGAAGAAGAAATCCGGGAAATTCGAACAAAATTCGGAGGATTCTTGAATAGCACGGAGGGCTTCCGACTCAGCCAGCATGCGATTGGTATTGAGGAACGACCCATGCACGTGCATCGAGTGCATATTCTCCTCCACGACGGCGATGACGCAGCGAACAGCATGAGAAACGAACCAAACAGCAGTGACGACCACAGCATTGTAACTTCAGAAAACATGAGTGTTCGTTGTATGTCCCCTGGACCGGGCCTAGGGTCATGGATTGAGGACCGGGTGAACGGATACCACTTCCTAGACTCCCCTCTTCGACTCACTCCGCAACGCCGATACTGTCGAGGGTTGGTGGCATCGCATCTTGTTTTGCGGGACGACATGGTGTGCGCCGAATCTGCTGAGGGCTTTCTTGAGGATAGTTCTAAGTTTGGTGGCTTCCGTTGAGATACGAATGTTGAAGAAGAGAAACATCTTTGAATGTCGACACTCGAAACACCTTGTGACCGACTGTCCTTAAACTAGTTCCTTATTTGGCTCGGGATCATGTTGGTGATATCAAACCAGGAAGTTGGGCGAAATTGTATTGATTCGGGCAGGGTTTGGTCTCTCTTTCGATTCCTTTGGGGTTATCAGGGTATCAATCTTAAGGACGACACTAAATTGGAAAATTTCTCTTTTCTGCACAGGTTTAGTTGGCCAAAGTCTTCTCCAGACACTTGTGATTCGATGTGAACCCGATTGAAATTGCTGAGTCCTGGCAACCTGAGATGGCAATCCATTACAACGAAACAAGTGCCCAGGTGAGATTGGAGCCCAGAAATCTATGGTATTCGGTCCTTTGGGTTGGAAGGAAGAATCGGGAGATCCAAAGCCGTTTCGAATAGGAAGGGAAAGTGGTCGTGCGTGCCCTTACTATACTCATCACTTGGTCTATGCGCAACATACTGCTTTCTCATCAGGTCTGGCCAGAATTGTTGAATACCGTCCAGGTGCTCAATGGAAGGCGAGACTTGTGACTTTGACTTGTGCAGAACGCGTGCTCGAGTTATTTGACGATGAAAGGGGTTGATTCCGCTGGCTTGGCCACGAGTCCACGACGGACGCTTGCTATTGAACGTTTGAAGAATACGAAGGCGCGTGCACTGGTCCATGCCAAAATGAATTCGCACGGCCGTGAAAATGAGGTTTGAGGCATTATTCACCATTTCGAGATGAGGGTGCTTTCGTGACTCCTGAACACATCAAAGAAAAATCGCGAGCATCAGATGGACATCTCTAGCTAGTTTGGTCGGCTCATTGCAGCGGTCAGGAATGCAATTCGCTCATCAACCCGCATGGCGTCCGGGAATGGGAGTGTTTTGTGCGTCCGTTGACCAGCCACGTCCATTGGAAACGGCGCAGATCCCCAAGTGTCCGCTCACCGACGGGTTCCCAGCGAAAGTCTCCTCTGGCCGCATCTGCATAGCATCGTCCATGTCTCTGTCATCAGACCCTCGACTGGTCCCTCTCACCTTACTTAACACGTTGATTCCGTGCTAGCAGGAATCGTCGGTGGCTGACTGGCTGCGGCGTCGAAGGCTGAGTCCACCTGTCCAGCTTCGAGCGCTCGTCCTCGCAACTAAATATCGCTTATCAGGGTTCCAGCTGGAATGACTTCGATGCCCCGGATTACACCACCCCTTTTGCTTCTGTATTATTTATATCTTCTAAATAGACTAGACTGGGCACGCATACGCTGTTCTACTATCTTTCTCAATCCGCTCCGGGTCTCTCCCTGATCTGTTCAGCATCGCGCGCTGCTATCGAGGCCTGGCTTGTGAAAGTCCAGAATCCCTGCATTCAACAAGACCACCTCACCCCATACTACGCTATCCCCCGAGCCTCCGGAGCCTCAATCGACAGTATTAAGCCTCCAAGCGACGTTAACAACGACCTGAACTCAGGCCGTGGAACCAAATTGCGCTATTCGCTTTGTGGTACACCTCTTGGTTGAATCCGCTCGCATCCACGGTTCAATACGTCACTGTGTGCTGGGCATGAAAATATTCCTGCTTGACACACCGTACACTGTAGTCTTTCACATGAAGATACCTCTCCGAGGATCAATTCCTCAGAGGGAGACTTCTCGGGTGAGATAGTCAACTGTCGTGTGCTCGTTGCGGCCTCGACCGACCGGTAAGGTATGCATTACTCGTCATCATTATCAACCCTTACAAAAGAATCTGCTTTAACATGTGCACAGTTCAGCACAGCAACTCTACGGCAACCCCTCGCACGATATATATCTACGAAATACACATAGTGCACAGCCGAACCACGAATACGTGTGGAAGCGGTATTTGGGATCCGAACGAGGTCTGGTCGCAATTGAAATTGACGGGCAAAGGGGACCTTCGTAGTCCGCTAGACTGAGGACTTGCAACGAGGCGCGGAGCCTCACTCCGGACGCAACAACTGTCTCCCGATTTCACCCGATAACCCCTTTCCCCGCATTCCAGCTGCGCATCCGCACGCCTATCCCACGAGTTTGCCTTGCACTAGTCGCGGATAGTCGACTAGTCCAGTCTCCACGGACAGCCGACAAGTCAGTCCTACTGTGACAGGACTTGGTAGTGTCAGAGTCACCCCGGGCCATGAGCATAAAGGGGCCTTGATCGACAAATCACATTGGATAGTGATATAATAATCCAAAATGTCCTCAACACCCCCAAGACGTGTCGAGGTCGAGCCCGTCGAGACTACTGTTAAGTTCTCAAATGGTCATACGCGAAGCCAAACAGAGAGCCTTAAGCCTCGACGTCGATTCCCTCCTGAACTGGTAGAGATCACCACCAAGTATAGCCGTCGGCTTGCCCCTGAACCCGTTGGGACTACAGAAAGATCGAGTCGACGTCTTGCTCCTCAACCCGTGGAAACCACAGTGAAAAGCTGCTGTAACAAAGATACACAACAGCTCACAGGGAACACTGGGAGGAGGTTCAAACCGGAACCTATAGAGACAATAGCCAGTAGCAGCCGCAAGCAGGAAGGAGACAGGCCACGAATCGTGGAACAATCTTCATCCAAGCTAAAGGAGGAGGAGCAAAAGCGAGAACCACGAAGATTTGCTCCCCAACTGATTGAAACCGCAAAACGGTCCCGCAAAGCGGGCGACACAAACCCTGCTATTCTGCCTTCTGATAAGACGGAGGCTATACCTGGCGACAGCACCCAGAGTCTAAAGAAGACGCGAATCCAACCCGCTCCAGCTCCACCTGAGAACACGCCAATCGCCCCCACCACCCAAAACCCATTATTCCTAGAAATCGAACGTGGTTGTTCCCCGTTGCTAAGACGTCGCCTTAGCTCTCGCTCCAGTACACGGTCGCACCACTCTTTCAGGGTGCCGGAACTCGACCCAATTGAGTCGTCTGAGTCGGATGGTTCAAACCCACCATCCCCATCAACGTCTCCTTCTGTCACTTCCGATCACTCGTACATGTACAAAGAGGCGACGCGGATGCGGGAGAGTGTTGATGACAGAGTCTCTGGATATCTGCTTGAACTGGCTGCAAGAGCAGCCGAAAAACAACTCCGGGAGCAAGCAATGGCAGCTTTCCCAAACGACGAGCACCACGAACCGGTAGATCACTTCATAGACCGTGACCAGTCTGAGTCAGAGCAGGACATTAAACGCAGACGGGAATCGTCTTACACTGAAGTCAATTGGGAGTTGGTTGCCATGCAACGGCACCGGGAGAAGCGAGAACAGCAACAGGCAAGTGAGAAAGAAAAGAAGAAAAAGCGAGAGGCTCAAATAAATAAACCATGGGGCAACGCAGCTGCTTTTTTTGACGCTTCCTCGAACAACAACATTGTTGGGGGATGGCAGAAGGACGGCGAGCTGGACCAGATGCGGAAAGGCGCACGGCCTCCCATGCTAGGTGGTGACATTAGGTTTCCTCGATGCCCATCTCCCGAACCAGCCCGCTTTGACCCGACACAAGGATCACATGCTCTGAAAAGTGCGATGTGCTACCTGACCGAGCAAAGCCAGCAAGCAGAAAATGGAGAAGGTCTTTGGTGCGGACAGGACAAACCTAGCAAAGGGCCATCCCTTTGGTCGAACGCAGGTAGCCGACCTCCGAGCCGCAACGGCTTGTGGGGTGGTTGTTGTGTTAATTCTGGTCTTACTCCTCCAAGAGGACCGACCGGTATTCTCACCCCTAAGGTCGAGAACGACAACCCTCTAGATACACCACACTCCACACCAGCTCTCGCCCAACTGCCACCTACCCCACCGGCTTCTAACCCGGACATTGCGAGTATAGACGAAAAATTAGCCACTGAGCTTACAATTGAGGAAGAATTTGGTGACGATTTTGTAACTCAGGTGTACAACTATCTTTCATTGGGATATCCATCTATTGCATGCACGTTTGATGAGGAGCTAGCCAGGATCTCTCGAATAGAAGTGTCCGAACTTAGGCAGGACGATCATCTGGCAACATCAAGAGGATATATACGGTTAGGGGAAGATGGAAACCTCAAAGGCGTAGGAATTACCGAGGAGACATGTGTGCGATGGCGAGCGTTGCGAGTGTACATTCACGAGTGGGCAAGACAGCAACCACGGATGGTCGCTGGTGGTGATACTACAGCTCAAGCGATTGGAACGGCTGCAAGAAGAGGAAGCTGGGCGTTCTAGAGAGTCACCGTGCTTTTGTTCAGTAAAAACTGAAATCGTTTCAGCGCATATTCAAGCGATGTTTAAATATCTACGCGATGCTTATTCCTTTTACTTCGTTTGTTTGGTCCTGTTAACGCAGGCGTTCGCATAAAGGCAATGACCTGGGAGGGTACTCAAACTCGTATGTTTAGTTTTGTTCTTTTCCACTTCATCGTATATAGTATTATGAGTCTCGGACTTGATCCAAATCGACGTCCAAGCCTTTGAACAACGCCTCTGCAACTTTCATCTACTGGAAATTGGTGAAACTGATGCCATTCGTCGGAACATATGAGCGATGCGACACCGAGAGTCGCATCCATTGTGAGCGACAGTTGAAGAAGCATGAAGCTTCTGAGACATGTTAACTACTATGGTCTGTGGCCAACTCGCCATCCATCTCCGTGTCCTGGTTGGAAGTTGATCGTTTATTGAGGCGCGTGACATACATGCAGGGAGCACGTGGAGGCCGTGGGGGGCCTCCCGCCAAAAGTTTTGCTTGGCGTAGTTTCTCTTTTGAGATGTTTCTTTTTTTCCCCTTTATCATTGACATCTCCCCTGTTATTCTCTCGCAACGCAATTTTCCCCACAGAGCACGCGGTCCTGCGGCTGGATATCAGTGCATCATGACCTTACTTGCATATTGTATCACCTCACCGCGTGGGCATGCGTGATGGTGCCTTTTTACAACTCTAGCTGTTCTCCAAGCAAAATGTTAGCCTCTACGGTGGGCACCGAGCGGCTCGACTTTTGAGTGCAATACCGAGATTGATATGCACCCAATACCAGCTTCGAGAAGAGTATTTTGTTGCGAGCTGTCTTGTCGGTTTAACATTATTGCCGATGCTTTCTCAGGTGCTAATTTCAACATCTACTTCGGATTCGTGCTTCGTAGAGATACAGTACTGTGTACTACCGCATACCAGTCTTCTCTTAGAAAGTTTTTTAAACACTATTCGCTGACCTTCCGTTTCAGTTGCGGCGCGATGGTCTTCACGAAGGCCGCACCCGTTGGTTTGGTGTTGTGTCTGTTGTCGCGAGAGGCTTCTCTCTTGCAGGGGACCGGGTTCGGCTACTGTCATCCCACGCCTCTCGCCAGAGTGCAAGCATTGCTTGTTCTCGCTCACCAATAATGGGCCTTTCATGACCCTTCTCGTTCCCTAGCTCCTGGTACCTGGCCGACAAAAAACAACTGCACCTTGTCAACTCTAGCAATGCTCGTGAAATTGTTGGCCAACCCCCGTGGCGTTGTGAGCTTGATAGAGCGGCGGCTGCAGGTGGCTTCCTAGGAACGTGGTGCAGATAGCCCTTCTAATGGGCGACTATTAGAGATTGCAGCTATTGGTAAAATATGGGCTGAGAGCGGCAGTTGAGATCGTCGTTAGAAGAAATGCCTGGAAGCTAATCTAGTTGGATAGCCACATTTCCTTTTGGAAGTTCAGCATGTCCCTAAATTCCCGAGGAAAACAGAAGCCTTCTCCGTCTCTAGCTGCGAGACCATTTTCCACAGCACACTCGCTTGTGGGGGTATCCTCCGTCTCCTCAAAGCTATCCACAGCTCATAGATAGCAAGAATAATAGTGTGTGGATTCCCCAGGTTTACCCTCCGCCCAGGCCTGTCACCATCATCACAGTCATGGCTATCCTACCTTGACTCCATTATATCTTCGGGGCTTCCTACATACCCGTCCTCATACATGCGTCCAAGCTTTAAATAAGCTAGTCCCCTCATTCCCCCACCAACTCAGCTCGTAACACTCATTCTTCGGTGTATCTCTAGCAGTGTATCTCTCCCTGTCTATCTCTTGGCTGTTTCTTCTTCAAAACGCCGCCATGGGAGGTCAAGGTTTCGAAGTTAGCTTCCAGCATATGTTGGAGGCGCAGTCATGGACTCTATACGGTATTGGCATGTTTATCATTGCACTCCGGGCGTAAGTGGCACCGTGCAAATGCTGCAAACTTGAGAGAAGCGAGAGATTCTAACGTCTTAACTGCAGGTATGCTCGATGGTACAGAGTTCGAAGTTTCACCCTTCTAGCTCCAGATGACTGGATAATGGTGACAGTGGTGCCCGCGCTTTATACAGCGCTAGTGGTTTGTCTGAATGTCATTGTAACGGGTGGCGGAAGCAATTTATATCTTCCTGAGGAATTTGCTACATTTACAGAGGCTGATATTGAGGGGCGGATTAAGGGGTCAAAGATTGTCGTTGTTTCTGAGCAGGTGGGTATCCATGCCTCCTAGGGGAGGGAAATAATCAACTTTCTGGCTGACGTATGACGACAGGCAATGCTCAACGTCATTTGGGCGTTGAAATGCTGCATGCTTTTTATGTTTGCTCGAATGACTGTCGGCACAAAATACAGACCGTGGGTCACTTACTTGGCGATCTACGTCGGCATCGGATGGGTTGCTATCGAGGCGGCCTTCTTTACCTCTTGTCGCCCTTTTCGGGGATACTGGGGAATGCCACCCCCAGATCCGCAATGCACGACTCTACAGCATTATGCAATTGTCCAAGCAGTGTTCAATTTGAGCAGCGACGTCGGCATGCTTTTAATTCCGCTGCCAATAGTCGTCTCTCTTTCGCTTCCCCTGAAGCAGAAAATCGTGCTGGGTATCGTCTTTAGCATGGGTATCTTCGTCGTAAGCACTACATACCTTACCCTATAGAATGGCCCCCTTTTGTTAACTCCTGGCTAGATCCTAGCAGCCATCCTAACAAAATTTTACAACCTCTCTGATGTCTACGATACATCGTACATGCTATGGTATACCCGCGAAGCCTCGGTCGCCGTCTACGTCGCCAATCTCCCAGGTATCTGGCCGCTTCTCCGCGAACGCATCCACTTCCTCCGCAACGCATCATCCGCCAGTTCGGGCCTCCCAGAGTACCGCAACGGGCCGTCGAGGATAACGCTCGGGTCCCGTGCGCGCAAAACAAGCAGCAGCGTCAAGGTCACTGATATCGAGCTTGGGCGACGCAGTTTCAGTAAGAGTACGACTAAGAGCGTAACATCCCAGCATGCAAAATCGGGGTATGAGGAAGAGCCGGGGTTGAAGCACTTCGGCCGTGAGTTGAAGCAACTCGCGACAATGAGTCGCCGCAGTTTAGACTCTGATGAGCGTGTGTTGCGGGATGATGGGAGTACGAATGGTGGTGGAGGCGGCTGGGGCAAGGGTATGAATCTGGAGGTGCATATTGACAAGACGATTGTGGTGAATCGGGAGAGCTATGATGGCAGTGCGGGACACAATCTTGGGACTGAGCGGTTTGAGTCTTGGCAATATGAGGGGATGTCTGCGCCGAAGGTAAGGATTGAGGGCCCGGATGGACAGGTTGTGAGTAAATGAGGTGATGGTGTAGAGGCTTGTGGGTTTCTTAGAGCGGCAAACGCCTTTCCTCGGTTACACTTTGCGCTTTTTGCTTTACTTTCCTCGATCAATAGTAAGTTACATAGGCATGACATGATATCCGGTGGTGCTGGGTTGGTTATATGAGCTCATAAAGATTTTAGGAGCGTGGTGTTACGGATTATATTGATTAATTTTATCCTCGTTCGAGAGATTCGTACACCAAGAGTAGAACTGGAGCTGTTGGACAGACTAAACCTGGGCCTGTAGTGTTCATCCGCTGCCTTGCAGGAGTGGAAACTGTTGATGAATTGGTTCACACAGTCACGGATTAGATTTACTAATATGCTAACTGTTACGATAAAAGTGAACTCTATTGCGACGTCGACCACGAAGCGAGCCCAGTCGAGGGAATACAAATGCTCTGCCATTCAAGCCTATGTGCCACAGCTCTAATTCAATAAATCCTCATAGTAAACGCACTATTTCCCTCTTTCCCCACCCTTCTCACCATCAACGTGGCCATCTGTACGTAACAGAGTAGTTTTTGAGGCTGTACAGTGTACTGTACTATTTAAGTAGATAAGAGAGGGTAACTAGCAGTACACTATAACAGGTAAATTCATAGGTTGTACTATAACATACACCACAGAAAAGTTGCTTACACACCTAAGTTGCTTACTTTTACTAAGACCCTACTAAACTACTCTTCCTACACTAATGCATTCCTAACAACACTACTTAAACATGCTAAAAGAATATTAAATATAGCTTACACTTTTAAAGTAATATACTATAGTTATATATAAAGTTTTTAAAAAAATAATAATAAATAACTAATATACTAAATAACTTTTATAAGCTAATTTTATAGCTAACTTATAAAAGCTAAGTAATGTACTCTATAGACAAGTTACTTACACACCTAAGTTACTTACTTTTACTAAGACTCTACTAAACTACTTTTTCTACACAAATGCATTTCTAATAACACTATTTATTATAACTTTTATAGTAAGGCTTTATTCTAAGCCTTATCTAACTACTACTAGAACCTTTATGTTATAGTATTTTTTTTTATATTTAAGTATGTTGTTGTTTTTAAAGTTTATAGAGTTACTATTTTAAAAATTTATTTAAAGTAGTTTTTTTTATTTATCTAAAGTGTTAATGTTTCTATATTATGTAGTCTTCTATAATGTAGTCTTAGTTTTCTACTCTTCTATAGTAAAGTAATTAACTGTTCTATTGTTAGGCTTTCTACTAGAAGTAGTAGAAAGCGCATTCTACTTAGTAGTTGCATTCTGTCTATAGTATTTATTTGTGTAGTAGGGCTGTTCTACAGTATATACACTCTAGGCTTTTCTATGTAGTAGCCTATCTGTCTATTTTCTTAGTTTTCTTTCCTTAGGGTGTGCTTCCTGTAGGCTACTATCTAGCTTAGTGCTTTGTTAGCTAATAGCTTCTATAATACTTATTTATACAAAGATACTATGTTATAAAGCATTTACTTCTACTAGTTCTTACTGCTATTAGTTATTATTATGTTTATTATAAGTACTTACAGGTTTTTATTATCTGTATAGAGTGTTTCTTATACTAGTAAGTAGTTTCTTAGTAGTTTCTACTTCTATAAAGAATGCATTTACGTTTATTATTTTATGTTATTAATTCTTTTTAAAAGATAACTATTAATAGTAGTAAAGTACTTACTTTTTTTTACTTAGAAGTAAGACTTAAAATCTATGAAAAAGCTATTTAAGTTTTTAGTTTTAGTTTACTATATTTTTAAAAAAGTTTTATTAATTCTTTTTTATTAGTATATAGTATTAGACTCTAGCTATTATAAAAATAGCTGTGTATAATTCTATATTATTTCCTACTAATGCTTAGTAATATAGGATGCTACAGTGTTGTAGTTTATGCTTACCTAAGCATATCTAGTAGGTTCTTTATAGAAATCTTCTAGCTATTTTTCTAGCTAAAGTTTTATATGTTTAGTTACTAAGAGAGAATTATTTCTTTTTTTTAAGTATGCTTTTAATGTATTCTATAGTCTAGGCTATGATTTAGTAGCCTTTATAGACTACAGCTTATTGCAGCGCTTAGTATAAGTTATAGTTATTATAAACTTCTATCTTCTAATATTCTTTAAAGCATTATATAGATTTATAGTTTTCTTTACATCTTTAGTAAAGTTCTTAGTTAAGTTATTTTTATACTTTAAGCTTTTATTACTACTATAGTGTTTCTATTCTTCTTTTTTTTAAAGTTTAGGTAATTTTTTTAAAAATAACTTACTTTTTTATAATTTAAATAAGCTTTTTTTAATATTACTTTTTTTAAAGTAAAGAGCTTTTATTTCTTATTTCTTTTTTATTAAAGGTGTTATTTCTTTTACTTTTTTTATAGCTTTAATTTTACTAAGGTTTATTAGCTTTTTTTTAAGTAAGTAAGTTTTTTATTTTATTTTAAAGTAAATATAGTTCTTTATCTGTCTGTACGTAAGTACAGCTGTGTCTGTACACGCGTACAGCTAAATTAGGTTGCCTAAAACGTTAGCTATCTAGCCTGTGCGTTAGGGCTATGTGTACTTAAGAGCCCTTTTTCTTTGTATAAAAAAAAGTAGTAGTTAATAATAAAATTTTTTTTACCTACTTACTTCTTAGTACACCTTTTAGGTGTATGTTTATTTAATTAAACCTAAGTTAACTAACACTAATTAGTTTATTAATAAACTATTTACTACATGCGTAGCTACGCAGAGAATATTATCCTTAATAGACAGATTTATAAAGATTAATAAAACTGCTACTATATAAAAAGCTTACTCCCACTGCGTGCGTAGCCACATAGAGAGGGTGTAAATAAGCCTTATACACGCCCCTAGATTAAATAATTACATAAAGACAAGATTAGCAACCTGCTGCGTGTGTAGCTACATAGAAAAGGCTTACTACTAAGCCTTTATGCGCCCTAGAGCCTCTTATTAATACAGGCTATATAACTACTTGCCTACTGCGTGCGTAGCTATGCAGAGGAGATAATATAGGCTGCATAATTAGAAACCTACTGCGTGCGTAGCCACGCAGAGGAGGCTCCTTATTAGCAGCCTGCCTTGCTAACACCCTCCCCCCCCTAAGAACAGCTATACAAACACACAACTAGCACCACCTACCCCCCCTAGACAACAGCTATACAAACGCAACTAGCCTCCCCCCCTCTTCTAACAGCTGTATAAACAAGCAACTAGCCCCCGCCCTCGAGCTAACCTGCTACTCCGCACAACAGCTTGCTCTTTAAGAGCTACTGTACAGTTAACTACTACTACCTAGACAACTGCTGTATAAACGCAACTAGCACCTACCCCCCCTTCTTAATTAATTGCCTACATAAGAGGTAATAACTAACTAACACCTTTTCTTCCTCCTCTACTCTACCCCCCTAGGGATTAATTGCCTGCATAGAAGGTAATTAACTTACACTTTTTCTAAGCTATAGTGTCTTTATACACTTTATATAAAAAGTTATTAGAGGTTATACATGTGTCTAAAATAATTTTATATAAAGAGGTAGATTTAGATCTTTTATATAATAAAATAAATATAGACTCTCTTTTACTAAAATAATAAGCTTTATATATAGTATATATCTTCTTAGACATGCATAAGCTGCTAAAAGAAAAGTATACACTATAAAAGTAAAATAACTTTAAAAGATAAATAACACATAATTTTAATAACTTTTTTTATATAGTTAGGCAAGAACTTTTTCTTACTCTAGCTAAGCATAGGCACTATCTTAAAAGTAAGTTGAATTATACATAAGCTAAAAAGCTAAAAGATATTATAAATAAAAAAAGCACTAAAAGTTAGCTTTAAAAAAAAAAGTAAAAAAGTAAAAAAAAAAAAAAAAGTAGAATTAATACATAGATAAGTAAGTAACTTTATAAAAGTAAAAAGTTACTAGTGTTTATATATAAGTACAGCTATGTCTGTACACGCGTATAGCTAAATTAGGTTACCTAAAATGTTAGCTATCTAGCCTATATGTTAGAAGCTATATGTACTTAAGAGCTCTTTTTCTTTGTATAAAAAGAGAGGGCAGTAGTTAATAATAAGAAGATCTTTACCTACTCACCTCTTAGTACGCCTCTTAGGCGTACGTTCGTTTGATCGAACCTAGGTCAACCGACAGTATCTTTTATTTTCTCTCTTTTTCTTAAGTTCTCTTTTACAGAGATAGTTATTATATAAAGTTACTACTTTAATAAATTTAACTAGCTTTTTTAGCTCTTTTTTTTATAAAAGAATTTATCTTTTACTAGGTTTTTAAGTTCTTTTAGTTAGTCTATTTATATTAAGCTTAGTATTCTCTAAATCTTACTGTGTATGCCTAAACTAAACCTTTTTCTTATTAAAGATTATTTATTTTGTCTACTACTATATCTCTTTTATTAGCTAGACTATAAATTACTATAAGTGTTAAATAGGCTCTAACAGCTAGCTGCTTATAGTATAAGCACTTAAGTAGCAAGAGTAAGAGTAGTGTACAGTGTGCACAGCGTATAAGGTAGGTAAGGTAAGAGTAATATGTTTTTAGTTCTATTACTCTTATCTTTTCTCTGTATAGAGGAAAAGAGAGATATTTAGATATTTACACATAAAGGTTTACATATAAGCATTATATAATATAAATATGTAATTTTACTTATGCATAATTGCTTATATCTAGGCTGTAATGCTACTACTGTGTATAAACACTAGCAACTTTTTTTTTATCTAAAAAGTTGCTTTTTATACATGTTACTTCTTTTTTATTTATGTAAGTTTATTTAATTATGTTTTACTTTTACTTTACTTTATTTATTAAGACTTACTTTAGTAATGCTGTACATTAAAATAAGCTAGTTACACTATGTAAATAGCTTTATAAATAGTGTAAAGTATTTTAAGCTATTATTATTTAGCCTTTATACACTTACTTTATAAGTAATTTAGTAGTATATAAACTATTTTATGTAAAGTTTTATACTAGAATAGTATAAAATCTTTATGTAGGCAGGTGTGTAAAAAGGTGTATATAATAAAGGTTTTTTTTTTTTTTACTTTTTTTTCTTTATCTTTTACTTTTTAAGCTTTACTATATAATTCTCTAGCTTTTTTTTTTTATATAGTGCTAACAGTAACAGATACTCCTGCCTGCACACACACACACACACACACACATACACACACAGAGAGAGATGTCTCTCTAGCCTTCCTTCTTTACCTCTAGTGCTGTTAGTGCAGGCGTCTTTAACATTCTTATATAGTCTAGCAGCCTAGAGCGCATTTATGTTACTTTTTTAACTAGTTTTACTACTAATTAGTAGTTTATTTAGTGTTTTAGTATAAATATATAGATCTTTTAGCTTTTTTACTTTCTTTTTATATAAAATGCTAATTATAAATAGGCTAAAAAGTAGCATATAGTAGCTTTACTATTTTATAATATTAATATTATCTTGCCTACTAGCACTAATCTATAGCTATAAGTAGTAAAGGTTATGTATTATAAAAAGTACTTTTATATAGTTTTAGTTTAAAGTTATAGTTAAGTCCTAGTAACTTTATACACTTATTATTATAGTAGCACTACTAGTGCTTTTTATTATTAAGTATTATATATTAGCTAACTTCTAGGCTAATGCCTACACCTTATGTGTATAGCAGAGCTATAGTCTGCATTATAACTACTATATATAAGGGGTAGTAGCTTTTTCTTTTTTTATATACTAAATAAATAAACTGTTTTTTTTTTACATATTTTTCTTTTTTAATCTTATAATAAGAAAAATAAATGTGTATAATAAAAAAAAATAAAAAAGATAAGCTTTATATAAAAGTGTTATTAGTCTAGTTAGTCTAAAACATCTTTGCGCATAAAATCTAGCTAGTCTACAAATGCTTCTACCTAGACAAAGAAGCAGTTAGTTAAGACTAATAATTAAAAAGCCTAATTTAGTGTTTTTTTTATATATGCATTTACTAAGTTATCTTTACTATTAATTTACTTTATTTTAGTAATTTCCCTTTTTTTATATAATTTATAAAGTAATATAATATTAATTATAAGTTACTTTTTACTAGTAGTGCTTAGCTTAACTAAGTAATTATATAAAAACTTTAAATTTATATAAATTACTACTAAAATTAGTAGTAGTTTAAGTGTTTATATAATTTACTATAAAGTTATACTAAAAGTAATTATATTATTAAACTTTCTAACTATTTTATATAGTTTACTAGTAAATACACTTTTAGTTACTCTTTTACACTTAGTAAAATTCTAGTGTATAATGTTACCTAGTATTTTAAAGTAGTTACTTTACTTTATATAGTCTTTATTACTTAATATAATTAAAAATTCTAGCTATAAGCTAAGGTTTTTATTATTAGTAAATAATCTATTTATAAAAATAAATAGCTTTATATAATTAAGTTATAATAGTAGAAAAGTAAAACTACACTTACTATTATCTATCTGCTATTAAATTTATGTATTAAGTGTGTTAATATTATTATGTAAAGGGTCTATAGTTTATGCAGTAATAAATAAGTTAAATGCTGCCTTTAGTTAACATATAGATATAATATATACTCCTCTTACATATTACTTAATATATTATTATGCAGCATCTTTATTCTTTAAGTTAATTATATAAAGGTAGCTTACTTATCTCTTCTAAGTAAAAACTACTATGTTATGTGTAAGTTTAATCTTTTACTATTAAACTTAATAAGCTACTTTTTTACTAAAATAGTTTTACTTTTTATATAAAACTTTACTTTTTATAGTTTTTTTTTTCTTTGTGTAAAATCTTTTATTATAATGCTTAAAGTATTATTTATTTATAAGCTAGTAATACTAAAAGTGTGCTCTTCTTTATTAGTAATTAAAAAGTAAAGGTTATATAAAAAGATATGTATACACAGCTTTTTTTAATAGTAGTTATAGTATGTTTTAAACTAATACAGTCCTAATTTAGCAGCTTTATACAAGAGTTGTACAACCTAGAGTAGTATATTTAGTAGAAAGCTTTAGCGCATCTTCTTTAGTAGCTTTGTGTACAGTGTGCGCATAAGCTTATTTATTACTTAGATATATACTTATATAATATTATATAGTTTAAAATGCATTCTATATATAGCTTTTAAGCTTACTTTTATAGCTAAAAGTAGTCTTTAGCTTATTTTCTAAATAGTTAGTAACTAAGTAAAAATTTCTTTTTTTTTTATCTAAGTAGCTAGTAAACACTAGGCAGGATTTCTTATATAGTTAAGTTATTTTGCTTTTTACTTTTTATATAAAGTAAAGGTTAAAAATCTAACTTTTATGCTTTACTAAGTTATACACTATAACTTTAAAAGTGCTATTAGTAATTAAAGTGTCTATCTTTATATAGTTTAATTTCTTAAATAGTTTTTTAAGTATAGTAATTACACTATCTATATAAAGCTTAATAAATAAGGCCTAATTATCCTTTTTTTTAGGTTAGAAATACCTAGTCTAGACTTTATGTAGGTTTCTTTTACTTTTTACTTCTTCTAGTATTTATATCTTCTTTTTGCACTAGTGCAGCATTGCTATTCTAAGGGGCTTAGTCTATAGTAGGCTTTAGTTTTACCTTTATAACATTTTTATAAAGCTGTTTTTTTTCCTTTTCTTTAAAAGATTTTTTTATATAGGGATTAGTTTATCTAGGTTATTTATTATAAGTAGGTTATCTTTTTTTTATAGTATAGTTTAACCTGTGTACATTAGAGCTTTAGTAGGCTATTTTTTTTTAATAATAATATTTTTTTTTAATACTTTTAATTTTATATAGGCTAGTCTAGCCTTTTTTTTCTTTCTATGCTATAATCTTTAAGCTAAGAGGAAAGTTAAGAACTTTATATATTATAAAGCTATTATAAGTGTTAATTACATAATTAATATTTACTTTTACATAGTTTTTTTAAAGTATCTTTATTACCTTTTATATAGCGCTTGCTTATGTAATAATGTCTAGTAATAGCAAAAAGTCTAAGTTAATTTTTAAGTATGCTCTAAAAACTAGCAGTGTAGGTACTAGACTGTGCAGGCTAGCTGTGTTATTTAAAGCCTTAACTGCTATCTACAAGATAGCCTTATTATTTATATAGTTACCTAGCTTAGTCTTTAAGATGTTAAACACTTATTAAAAAAGTGTATGCACACACTTAACCTTTTTAACTGCCTAATGTGCTTTTATAGGCATCTGCCTATATATAGCTTCTATAATCTTTACATAAGCTTAAAAATCCTCTAAAGCAAAGTTTATACTAAGGTTATGCATAATATAGTCTAGGGGTTCTTAATAGGTGTTAATCTAGCATTTGCATAGTGCATCTTAGGTATCTTGTGTAGACATAGATGTAACGACCGGCTATCCAGGTGTTTCCTAGGCTGTCGTAGACTGGCCTAGACTGCACTAGGCAGTCCCGGACGACTCCCGAACTCTGCTGTTAACCCCGCACTTCCTAGACAATGCCTACCTCGCCTAAAAAGCCGGGCATCCTAGACAGGTAATTCTTTAAACTGGACCTACAGCATACTAGATCTGTCCCTACCAGCGCTGCTGTGCCTAGCTCTCTAGAGAAGTATATAGCTAGTTGTAGAAGCCCTCTTTAAATAGCAAAGGATTACCTTAGGAATTAAGCAGGTATTAATTATACTTCTATGTTATAGTTACACCTTTATTAGTTAATACACCTTTTAATTGCAAAGTGTATACTCTGTTTTTTATAATATAATCCTTTACCTACTTAATAATACCTAGCATAACTGTTGCTACCTAAGCTAGCGTTGTATAAGACTTATAGACTCCCTCTATAGACAGACTACCTAACAAAAAGAGGACATCTGCGCAACCCTTCTAGAGACTGCTACCCCTAGACCTTTTTACCTAAGCTAAGACACTCTTAAAGAAGATTATAATAAGTAATATTACTTAACTAAATGCTAAGATCTAACAAAAAAAACTAAGAAAGAAAGTAAAAAAAAAAAAAAAAAACTAAAATAACTTTAAAAGAACTAATTAAGGGAAACATTATAATCTTTTTAGGGGCCTTACAACTCCCTCTATAATAACCTAACCCCTGTAGGGCTAGGGCTAGCAGCCCCTCTATAGACGGCCACTAGCTAACCCTTATTGTTCCCACCTAGGACAGCCGCTCCTGTAGGCACCCTTTTTAGGCTACAGTTACCTAAGCCTAACTAACCCCTAAAGTTTAAAAGAAAGTCTTATAAGTAACTATAAGTATATATTAAAGGCTATAAAGAATACATCTAAAACCTTTTAGTCTTTCTAAATACAGCATTACAGGTAGAGTTCTGCCAGCGCTACCTAGGGGAGGACCCCTGTGACTGTTAGGATAGAGTAGTACGTGTAATCTCTATAGTTAACTACTTAACCTAATTACACTAGAGCTTTATAAAGGAAACACTGTTAAGCTTTTTTAAACATGCCTAAAAGAAAAAAAATTTAGCTAAGTAAAAGATTAAAAATATAAATTAAAGAAATTAAACTTTTACTAAACTCCTTAACTATCTTAAAACTTAGTAGGAAGATATTAACTCTATTAAAGCCTTAAATAACTTAAATTAGAACTTAATATATAACTTTTTTTCTACTCTAGACAGGAAAGTGTAGTACAGGCTAGACTTCTAACTAAAAGTGTAGAGTAGTCTCTTTAAATTAGAGACAGAGGCTAACTAGCACTAGCAGGTCCTCTAGGCAGGAGGGAACTGTGGGGGTAGCAAAAGGCCTCTAGAAGGAGCAGAACACCCCTTAGAAAGCTAGGCAAGTTATAAGAAACCTTAGAGCAACTAACACTAAAAAAATAATGTAAAGCTTTATAACTTTATAGCTGCTAAGCCTTAGAAGTTAGAAGCTAAAAAGGCATAAAAGGCTAAAAACTAAAAAAAAAGAGGCTGCTATAACTGTTATAAGTAAGGCTACATGCAGAGAAACTGCCCCCTTAAAAAGGACAACCTAGCAGGAAAAGCTGCGCCTTAGGACGCCCCCCCCTATGTCTTATAGGCTAGGTAGAATACTTAGAGGGGCAGAAAGCAGCAGCAGTAAGTACCTAGAAAGCTAGGCCTAGTGCTGTAAAGGTAATGCTTATATTTTTTTTAAAAGCTGTTAGAGGTCTAACCTTCTTTTACTACTACTAAGCTATAATAGACTCTAGGGCAGAAGTAAACTTCCTAGATTAAGACCTTACTAAATAAGCAGGTGTAGTAGTTAACCTAGTAGACCTAGGCTTTTTTGTATCTCTAGAAGGATAGCTATTAGAAGTTATAAAAAGGGCTAACATCTTTTACTATATTAAGAATAGTAGAAGGCAGTCTTAAGTAGGTAAATTTACTTTCTTTATAATAAAAATCTCTAGTTATAGTATAATATTAGGCATACTCTAGCTAGAAGAATAGAACCTAACTTTTAACTTTATGCGCAAGATAGTTTATTTCTAAAGATGCTGCTAACTTTATAAAAAGATTAGTCTAAACAGCCTAAAGGCATTTATAAAGGTACTAATAAACTCTAATAATAACATGTTTATAATAGTAATTACTTGCGCATCCTAACTAACCTTAGAGGAGCCTAGGCTGCTATTAGCATACTTTAAAAAGTTTTAAAAAGCATTCTTAGAACATAACGCCTTTTTTTTACCTAACTATAGCCTACACAAGCTTATAATTAACTTAGATAAGGGAAAAAAACTTTTATACAGCCCCCTTTATAGTCTCTTTGCTACTAAGGTAGAAGTCTTATAAAAGTATATCTAGACAAACCTAGAACAGGGATAAATACACTGCTTAATGTTAAGGGTAGAGGCCCCTATTCTATTTATAAAAAAGAAGGATAGAACACTTTAACTCTACATAAACTACTAGGGCCTTAATGCTATTATAGTAAAGAACTAACACTTTTTTCTATTAATTAGAGAATCTCTAGATTAATTAGGCTGCGCTAAAATCTACTCTAAACTAGACCTGCGCAACGCCTACTACTGTATTTAGATTAAGGAGGGGGATAAGTAGAAAACTGCTTTCTAGACCTGCTACAGCTATTTTAAATACACTATAATGCCCTTTAGACTTACAAACGCCCTAGTAGTCTTCTAGAGTTATATTAACTCTGCGCTATTAGACTTTCTTAATATATGTTATATTATTTACTTAAATAATATACTTATTTACTTTTAAAATAAAGTTAAGCATAAGAAGCATGTTTACCTAGTCCTATCTAGGCTTTTCTAGCATAAGCTATACACTAAGCTCTTAAAATGCAAATTTTACATAGATAAAGTAGAGTACCTAGGCTTTATTATTACCTTAAAAGGGGTCTAGATAAAGGAGGACTAAGTTAAAGCTATCTAAGAGTAGCTAATCTCTAGAACTATAAAAGAGATCTAGATCTTTTTAGAGTTTACTAACTACTACTAACGCTTTATAAAAAGATTCTTACAGATTGCTACTCTCTTACACTAGCTTACTTAATAACCCTAAGGTTTAGCTAAGAAAGGCTATTAGTAATATAAGAAAAAGTTTATTCTCTTAGCGCTAAGTCTTTAAGTAGTGTCTGCCTTTAATAAACTAAAGAGCAAATTTGCTAGAGGACTACTACTAGTACATTTTAATTCTAACCTGCACTGCTAGGTTAAAACTAATGCCTTAGGATATGCAATCTTAGGAATTCTAAGCTAGCCTAGGCTAGATAAGGCAGGAAAGGACTAGTAGCACCCTATAGCCTTTTTCTTGCGCAAAATAATAGTAGTAGAATGTAACTACAACACCTACAACAGTAAGCTACTTGCTATAGTAAAGAGCTTTAAACACTAGCGCCACTATCTAGAGAAAGCTGCCTATATAATAGAACTTCTAACAGACTATGCTAACCTCTAAAGGTTTATAACTACTAAGACCCTAACTAAAAGGCAGGCTTAGTAGGCAGAGTAAGTAGCTACTTTTAACTTCTAAATTTATTATTAACTAGGTAAGACTAACCCTGCTAATAGGCCCTTAAGAAGGCTTAATTATAAAAAGGGTAAAGAGAGTAATAATAAAGACAGCTTAGAATTACAGAAGTAGGCACTTTATAATCTGCAGCGTAAACTAGAGCTAGACAGGGCAAGATTACCCTAGGAGGGCCTAGGACAGCTAGGAATAGCAGCTGTTACCTAAGTAACTAGAACAAAAGCCTTAAGTACTGCTAGAATAGTAAATAAGACCTAAAGCCTAGAGAGCTCTTTAATAAGAGTAATTATAAAGGGGCTTAAAGAAGATCTGCACGCTAAAGGCGTAAAAAAGGCCTAGAAAAAAGATGTAAAAAACTAACTAGACTAAGTAAGCAAGTAGTTAGAAGAAAAGAAAAGACTTCTTACTTATAAAAAAAAGACTTATATACTTAAAAAAGTAAAAATCTAAGCCCTCTAGGCCTACTATAACTATCTTTTAGCAGGCTATTTTAGATTTAGCAAAACTCTTTATTAGGTACAAAAGGACTTTTATTAGCTAGGCATGCAGTAATACACTAAAGACTACCTTAGCACATGCTAGGCCTGCTGACGCGCGAAATCCCCTTAACATGCCCTATACAGGGAACTCTAGCCCCTCCTAGTCCCCTCTAGGATCTAGGAGGATATCTCTATAAATTTTATTACAGAGCTACTACCTAGCTAGTTAAATAGAAGGAGCTATAACAGTATTTTAGTTATAGTTAATTATTTCTTTAAAATAGCCTACTACATCTTTAGTAAGGGCACCTTAAAGGTAGCAGCTTTAGCTAAGACCTTTAGGCAGAAAATCTTAAGACTCTACAGCCCCCCCTTCTTTATTATAACAGACTAGGGAGCCCTATTTACATCTACTTATTAGAAGATGTTTATAGCCTGCTTAAAGATAAAAAGACTTTTTTTTACTACCTTTTACTTATAAACTAACAGCTAGACTAAGCGCTAAAACTAAACATTAAAGTAGTATCTCTAAATATACTGCAACTATAAGTAGAATAACTAGGCAGAGATTCTCTCTAACGCAGAATATGCCTACAACAACGCTGTCTACAGCTCTACAGGGATATTGCTATTCTAGGCTGTCTATAGAAAGGATCTGCTGTCCACAGACATGCTAAAATAAGCAAAGAAGGCTAGTATTTCTTTATAAGCACTTTAAGATAGTAATAAACTAGCCTAGACTAGGCAGAAGCTAGCTAAACACCTTAGGATAGCGCAAGAGTACTAGAAGTAATAGCATAATAAGACGCACAAACGCAAAATATACTTAGTAGAGGACTAGGTATACCTTAGCACTAAGAATATTACTACCTTCTAGCTAAAGAAAAAGCTAGATAATAAATATATAAGCCCTTAAAAAGTTTTTGCTATATATAAGACTTAATTTTACTACCTAGACTTACTAGCTAGCTTCTAGATCTACCTAGTATTCTATGTTAGCCTTTTTAAGCTAGCACTTTTAAGTTACCTATTACCTTGTAAACAACTCCTAGCTAAGGCAGTAATACCTTAAGCAGAAACAGATATATAGGACGTGGACTACATTATAGACTAAGAGCTGCATAAGGGAATATAGCTATACAGAGTACACTAGAAAGGGTTTAGGGAGGAAGATAACTAACTGCTCCTAGCAGAAGACATATCTAAAGGGGCTATAAATAAATTCTAGAGACAAGTAGGACTACTAGTATAAAAAAGAATAAGAAGAGGGAAAAGAAGGCTAAATTAGGCTAAAAAGAACTAGACTAAAAAAAATAAACCTAGACTAGACAACTTTATAGAAGCTTAGAACATTTAAAAAAAAACTTTTAAGCACTATAAACTTTAGAAACTTAGCCTGTTTTTTACTGTCTCTATTTTTAAATACTACTAGATTAGTCTAGATTACCCCTAGACTAGCCTAGATACCCCTAAGAAAGGGAATAAATGCACTATAAAGCCTAAACTTTACTAGAAAAACTTAAAAAAAAAGTAAGCTACTAAAAAGAATATAAGAAGGGTATAAAGCACTATAACTATTCTTAGAGAAGCTACTGCTATGTAAAAATAGACTAAACTGTCCTAAAGGAGAAGAAAATAGCAGGTAGAAACCTAGAAAAGGCAAAACCTATTCTAGGGGGCCTAGACAGGCCTAGAGACCCCTAGATCTGCTAGACTAATGCAAAGAAAAAAAAAATGCTAAAAAGACTAAAAATAAAAGTAGACAACTTGCTTTATCTTTAGAAAATGTTTTACTTAGAGTTAAAAGTGTTAAAATTATAAGTAAAGTTAGTTTTCTATATGCTTTACTTACTCTTATAAAATTTCTTAGTAAGAAAAAGGACTTAAGCCTAAAAAATGCTAAAATTAGCAGCAGAAAGCTAAGTACTTTAGATAAAGTTAGACTGCTCTAGAAGAGCCTAGATAGGTATAGGTTAGAGAACATATAGTGTAGACACACTTAAAGACTAAAGAAAAAGGTCTTAAGCTATTATTATTACTTATTCTCTCTTTACACTTTACTAATGCTCTTTTTTTTACCTTACTAAGACTAATAATACTTAAGTCCCTAAACACTTTCTTACTAACATAGAGAGAGGTTAGGGTGTTACTAGCTATCTTGCTGTAGACAAGCTTAGCAAGAATTAGTCTAGAAACCCCTAGAAAGCCCTAGAGACTCTTAGAGAAACCTAGAAGAGTTTAGAGAGTAGCTAGAGATTATAAACTTATTAAGATAAATAATAACTTTATTAACCTTCTTATAGAGACTCTTAATAATGTCTAGCAGGTACTTTTAAGTGTTACTAAGGTTAATTTAGGTCTTAAGCTAAAAAAAAACTACTAAGGATAGTGCTTATAATAGTTATAATTGCTAGGCAATAGTTCTCTAAGCACTATAACCTAAAAATTAGCAAAAAGAACTAAGAAGCACCCTAGGGACCCCTAGACAGCTATAAACAGCCCTAGAATAACCTACTTAATAGCAGTCTCTGCTACCCTTATAGCAGCTATTACACTTTAAGAGGTTATTAGTGCGCTTAGGCTTTAATAAGCCTTAATAGATGTAGGTATTATAAGTCTAGACATTACAATCCTCCTTAATAAGGAAACAGCATAGTAGAATTACGCCTAGCTTATGCGCTATAATCCTGCCTATAATCTTATTAAGGCAAGTTAAGTAGGGATTAATAGTAGCTAAAGCTTTATTTATAGCTAAGGTAATTCTATCTAACTGCTTACTAGCTAAGAAAGACATTATTAGTAGTAAAATATACAAGACAGGGCTTAGAGGGCCTAAGAGGGCCTAGATTAGGATAGACAGGACTAGAGGCCTTAAAAATAGGACAGGAGATAGCTAGCTAGGGTAGCTAGCTAAGGAAGAATCTAAAGGTAGTTAGAATAGGGACTCTCTAGGACAGACAGAGCTTTATATAGGGTCCTCTAGCCTAGAGGGGCCCTAGAACACCCTAGGAACCCCTAGGAAGGCCTAAGGGCTCCTGCAGAAAATCTCTCTAAAATACATACTAGAAGCGCAGAGTAAAGTGTAAGTGTAATAAAGAATTTAGCTTAGCAGAAAGTATTTAACCTCTTAGATTAAATTTAAAGTAACATAAAATTATATAACTTCTAAACCTTAAAAAAAAGCTTAGATTTAAGCGTAAAGTTACACTTTAAAAAAAAATAAGGCTTTATAATAACTAGCTATCTAGGTGTTTTCTAGGCTGTTATAGACTAGCCTAGACTGCACTAGGCAGTCCTAGACAACTCCTAAACCCTGCTGTTAACCCCACACTTCCTAGACAATACCTACCTTGCTTAAAAAGCTGGGCATCCTAGACAGGTAATTCTTTAAACTAGACCTACGGCATACTAGATCTGTCCCTACCAGCGCTGCCGTGCCTGGCTCTCTAGAGAAGTATATAGCTAGTTGTAGAAGCCCTCTTTAGATAGCAGAGGATTGCCTTAGGAATTAGGCGGGTATTAATTGTACTCCTATGTTACAGTCACGCCCTTGTTAGTCAATACACCTCTTAATTGCGAAGTGTATACCCTGTTTTTTACAATAGATTTTAAGAATGTAGTAGCCTAAAATAATATGTTTATATTAATAATATATAAAACATCTTTATTATTAATTTATATAACATTAATAATAACTTTATAGTTAAAGTAAGTGTTATTTTTAATTATAAACTTAAATCTTTATAAGGCCTAGTTATATAATTAGTAAAAGTAGTAAAACTTCTTAATCTTTTCTAGCACTACAGCATTAACATTATAGCTAGCGCTAGTTAGCATCTTCTAGAGTCTCTCTATGCAGAGGTGTCTAAATTAGTAGTAGAGGCAGTAAAGTTTTAATTTAGTAAAGAAGAATATAAAATTTTTTTTACTAATATTAAAAAAAAAGTGTCTTTATTTTTATATAATAAAAACAGTAGTTTTATCTTTATATATAATAACATTTAAAATGTTGTTAAAGTATGCCTTAAGTTAGTTAGCATCTACTAGTAATAGTAGAAATAGTGTTAAAGTCTTTAAAATATAGTATATAACTAGACTAATTAAGTTCTAGATTTATATAGTACTAATTAATCTCTTTAGTATCTAGCTTTTAAAGCTAATATTTATTTAGCTAGGTGTTTAATTAATTTCTATACATAGGTTTTTTTATATGTACACCTTAAGTTAAGACTTACTAATAGTAAAGATTTTTACTACACTTATGTTCTATAGTTTACTTTAGTATACTATATAGTATTAGTTATTAAGGATAAACTGCTTAGCATACTTCTTAGGTTTAATGCTATAAATGTCCTTTTCTATTACACAGTGTAGATAAGTAGTAAAAGTAAAGTAGTTAATAGCTTTTTTAGTATTCTTACCTTTTTATTTTATTTTTTTTATATTATGCAAATTATTTTTTTCTTTAAAGTAACCTTTAAAGTTTTAGATGTATAAAGTAATAGCTTTATATAATAAAGTTTTATTATAAAAATTTTTATATAAAGTAACATACTAGTTCTTTGCTTATGTATAGTTATTATAAGAGTAGTTTAATAACTAACATTTTTTTTATAGCAGATAAAGCACTTCTTTATCTACGTACAGTTATCTCTAGATTATAGCCTAAACCTAGATAAAGATCTTCTATGTTGTTTTTTTCTACACAGAAAGAAGCTTTTTTCTTGTTATGCAGACTCTTATTATATAGAGTTATATTAGTAGTTTATGTAGTATACATTAAGTAGTTTTTAAAAGTATTAGTTTACCCTTTAGTCTATAATAACTTTAAGTAATGCCTATAAGTTACTAAATAAGGCTTTATATAAAAGCTTAATAGTAAACATAGCATGTTCTAGTTTTAGTTATTCTTAACAGGCTTATATAATAGTAGTGTGCAGTAGAACATCTTTTTAAAATTTTATTTTTAGTGCTTTTTATATAAGTGTAAGCTTATTAATTATTACTTTAAAGACTTTATATAAACTCTTATTAAAGTTTTTTTATTAGTATTATATAAAAGTTATTATTATTTAGTCTGTCTAGTACTAGCTATAGTTTACATTAGTGTTAAAGTAACTACTTAAGGTGTTATATAAATGCTTTTAGTTATATTTAGAGCCTATGTTATGCATATAGTATATATTTACATAACTTTTTAGAATATTTAGAAAGATATTTATGTACTAAGTTTTCTAAATATT
Organism: Lindgomyces ingoldianus; assembly: GCF_010093535.1. Classification (NCBI taxonomy): domain Eukaryota; kingdom Fungi; phylum Ascomycota; class Dothideomycetes; order Pleosporales; family Lindgomycetaceae; genus Lindgomyces; species Lindgomyces ingoldianus. The sequence goes on from NW_022985190.1 coordinate 760,620, forward strand.
TAGCTATTAACATAAATTAATAAAAATTCTTATTTTATTTATAAAAATGTTATATAGTTAACTTATATAGTTATTATTTTTTTTATACTTTTTAAAATTATATAATTTTATTTACTAAAAGTTTTTCTTTAGTAGTTTCTCTCTAAAGTAGAAGTTTGTACTGGTTATAATATAGTATAAATTATGTAGGTGGTATTAGTAGTGCATACACTACTGCAGGCAGTAGTGTGTACAATTAAGGGTGTGGAGCAGGCATTAGGTAGAGTGGCATGTATTGTTTATATAGTAATTAGTGTAGTGCTAGCTAAAGTGTAGAAGTAAGTAATACTAGTATGTTTAGTGTTATTAGTAGTATTATGTTTAGTCTACTTCTATGCAAAGCTTTATATAGTAATAAGAGTTATATATAAAGCTTTTTTAGTGTAATTACTTTTTTTATGCTATATTATACAGCTTCTAGGCTTAGGTACCTTTAGTGCCTAGCTATAGTGTAATTTTTTTATTCTTTAGCACTTATATAAGCTTTTTTTTAAACACGCAGCTAAGTGCTAAAAAGTTTTATAGTGTTTATTTTTTAAAATTCTTTATATATAAACTTAGAAAAGTAGCGCTTTTTTAAGTTATTATATATAAATTAGTAATTATCTAACTTATGTATAATTAAGTTTATAAGCTTATTAAAGCTTTTAACATATTAATTTTGTTATTTTAGTACTCTAGGCTAGTCTTATTTTATAGTATTGCTTTTAATATCTCTATATTCTTTATAAGTTATTTATATAATAGGAATTATTTCTTATTTTTTTTATTATATAGAGTTGTTAGTTACTAGTAAGATTTTATTATAATAGTATAGTTAATTACTTTTTTTAGTAAATTACACAGGTACTGCTGTTATCTAGCTGCTAGGTTGTGCAGCTTTAATAGCTTTAGTGTGCGCCTTACACTATCTTCTTTTTACTTTATACAGTAGCAGAGCTTACTATATAATGTAAAGAATTAATCTACTATTATCTAGCTACTAAGTTATGCAGCTTTAATAGCTTTAGTATACATCTTACACTATCTTTTTCTTACTTTATATAGTAGCAGAGCTTACTGTATAATGTAAAAAATTAATTTACTATTCTAAAAAATAAGTAACTAAATAAAGTACTTTATAAGGTATAAGTGCTCTATTATTACTCTTTCTAAAAAATAAGTAATAAAATAAAGTACTTTATAAAGTATAAGTACTTTATTATTACTTTTACTAATTTATAGTTAATTAAATTAACTATTAATTAGTGTTAAATAAGCTCTAATAGCTAGCTGCTTATAGTATAAGTACTTAAGTAGTAAAAGTAAGAGTAGTGTACAGTATGCATAGTGTATAAGGTAAGTAAAGTAAGAGTAACATGTTTTTAGTTTTATTGCTCTTATCTTTTCTTTATACAGAGGAAAAGGGGGATATCTAGATGTTTGCGCACAGAGGTTCGCGCACAAGCATCATGTGACATAGATACGTGATCCTGCTCGTGCGCGATCGCTTGTATCCAGGCCGTGACGCTGCTGCTGTGTACAGACAATAAGTGTGTCTTTAAATAATTATACTATTTTAAATATTTTTTAAGTTTTTTTTAAAAGTAGTTATCTATATACTAAATTATTTTATAGTTTGTTTTAAATGCTCTAGGGTTATAGTTTATATATAAGTAACATTATATAAAGAATAGTTTTAAATCTCTTAGGTCTTCTTTAAAAAGTTTTAGTAAAAGAAGTTATGTAAATTTCATTACTAGTATATTATTTTTTCTGTTCTTTTTATTTTATAGAGTAGCTACTTAGACTTAGAGGTCTTAGATCTGCTTTAATAGTTCTATCTTATTTTAAGTAGAGTTACAGGTAACGTACTTCACAGGCGAGTTGCTCACACACCTAAGTTGCTTACTTTTGCTAAGACCCCACTAAACTACCCTTTCTACACTAATGCATTCCCTATAACACTACTTAAACGCGCTAAAAGAATGTTAGATACAGCTTACACTCTAGGCTTTTAAATAAGATATAAAACTCTTAAAGAAATATGCTATAGCTATGTGTAAAGTTCTATAAAAAATAATAAATAACTATAGCGCTAGACAACCTTTACAAGCTAATTCTACAGCTAAATTATAAAGGCTAGGTAATAAAAAGAAGCAGGTAATTATTAAGACTATACTTAAGCTATATGCGCAAGGAATTTCCCTTTAGATAGCATTTATAGCTAATATAGCTAATTCTTTGCGCGCTAAGCGTAATCTAGGCTATGTTTACATAAACTAGCCTAGTATGTTTATAAAGCGTTATTTAGAGCTTAAAGTAACATTTAAGTGTAAGTATAACTATAAAAGAGCTTTTTATAAGAGTCCTAAGGTAATTTAGAGTAGGTTTAGCCTTATAGAGAATATTAAAGCTAAGTATAGCATCTAAGATAATAACACGTACAACTTTAGCAAAATAAGGTTTATAATTAGCTAAATATCTCTTAACTATACTTACACTTAAAACTTTACTTTAAGCTCTAAATAACACTTTATAAACATACTAGGCTAGTTTATGTAAACATAGCCTAGATTACGCTTAGCGCGCAAAGAATTAGCTATATTAGCTATAAATGCTATCTAAGGGGAAATTCCTTGCGTATATAGCTTAAGTATAGTCTTAATAATTACCTGCTCTTTTTTATTACCTAGCCTTTATAATTTAGCTGTAGAATTAGCTTATAAAGGTTGTTTAGCGCTATAGTTATTTATTATCTTTTATAAGACTTTACACATAGCTATAGCACATTTCTTTAAGAGTTTTATGTCTTGTTTAAAAGCTTAGAGCGTAAGCTGTATCTAACATTCTTTTAGCGCGTCTAAGTAGTGTTGTAGGGAATGCATTAGTGTAGGAAGGGTAGTTTAGTAGGGTCTTAGCAAAAGTAAGCAACTTAGGTGTGTGAGCAACTCGCCCGTGAAGTACGTTACTTCTAGATAGCGCTGCGCTTGCTATTAAGATGTTAAGTGTAAAATTTATACTTTTTAAAGAGGAAGGTAATTAATGTTATAATATCTACTTACTAATTACATGCTAATTAAGAACGTGCGTTAGGTGCGCAAGCCTAGGTTGTATTAGAGTTGTAACGGCACAGGCAAGACAATGGGTCCAAATGCGGTAGGAATCCACTTAGAGGCATATAGGAGTGCGTGGGGACTTAGAACATAGGAATCGCCATTAACACCTATCGGCCTTATATAAAGAATATTAGAAAACTACTAAGCTAGCTATAAAAGCAAAGTGCGACTAAATACAGAAGAGAATAAGAGTAACAGCAGGGGTTAGAGCTAGGTTAGGGTCAGGGCTAATACAGGGGCCTTCTAGAGGTTCTAGGACGCCTAAGATAGAACAATTTATAAGAATTATTACACTACCCCCCCCTCTATAGACTAATAGTTCTTATTAGTAGTAGTTATAGTATAAAGTATTGCTGTTATGTTCTTTACATTCTTAAACTAAAACTAGTCTAATTTAGCTAGTGTTCTTACTCTAAGTATTCCTTTACACTGTTAGCAGTGTCCTCTAAACTAAACGCTATGCGTGCGCGCCTACTTTAATATTAATCTGTATAGATGTCTAGCTAATTTCCTTGCTATCTATGCAGTTATTAATCTTAGGCGTGCGTTTAGTAAGGTAACATTTAAGTATTATTAAAGGTGCCTAAAAGGTCTTTTGCTATTAAGGTAGCAGTAGTAATTTAAGGCATTATTAGAGGTAATTTAGTAGTTAGTAGGGGTTAACTAGTAGTCTTAGCTAGATTAGCTGCTAGAGGTTAACTCTAAATTAGATAGGTCTAGCTTTAGGTTCTACAGAGGCAGGTTTAGCTATTAATAAAGTAGTAGTTAGTAGTTAAAGGTTAGTAGTAAAGAGTTAGGCATTAGCAGTTATCTCTAATTCTAATAAGTTATTAGTAGTCTCTACGTTTCTACTTTAGCACATTTTACATAACTTTTTTAAAAGTAATTTTAATTATAGAGGATAGAAAGTTCTAAACTTAAAGGCTTTAGTTAATAAAAAGTCTCTAGTATCCTATCTATAAACTAAGTAGTTTAATATAATAGTATGTAAGTATTATAACCTAAACTAAATTAAACACATCTTAGAGCTTAAACATAGTTAAATAAATAATAAGTGTAATATTATAATAAGGCTGTTACTAGTAATAGTAAGTTTTTTAATATAATGTAATAGCATAGGTAAGACAATAGGTCTAAATGCAGTAGGAATCTACTTAGAGGCATATAAGAGTGCGTGGGGACTTAGAATCTAGGAATTGCTATTAACACCTATAGGCCTTATATAAAGGATATTAGAAAACTACTAAGCTAGCTATAGGGGCAAGGTGCAACTAAATACATAAGGGAATAGGGGTAACAGCAGGGGTCAGGGCTAGGTTAGGGTCGGGGCCGATACGGGGGCCTTCCGGAGGTTCCGGGACGCCCGAGATGGAACGATTCATGAGAATCGTTACAAGAGTGTTAGTAATAAGAATAAGTTAGAGAGAATGTATAGTCTAACCTTACAGCCTATAAAGAGAAGAGAGAGGAAGTTAGGCTAATTATAGTTTGTCTCTTACGCTGTAACGTACTTCACGAGTGAGTTGCTCACACACCCAAGTTGCTTACTTTTGCCAAGACCCCACCCTAACAAACTCTATTATAGCCTATAACAACCTGCTCTAGCACTATATAGTACAGTACAGCCTAGAATATTATTTAGATACTACTTCTGCTTCTTACTTACACATTTGCGCATTATGCCTAGTCTAATTGCACTGTCTGTAGCGCCTTTAGGATAGCTTACCTACTTTAGCTTACACCTGCTTCTTTACCTTCTTTTTATTACTGCGCACTTTAAACTTTTTTAAAGCTATTAAGCATAGGCTTTTCTAAATTATTAAAGTCTTTTCTACCTTAATTTACTTTTTTTTATGTAATTTATATTATGTAGTAGCCTTATTAGCTGCTTAAAGCTTAGTAATTTTCTATTACACTAACACTAGCTTATGCATAATTATTACTGCCCTTTTTAAGACCTTTTTAAACACCTTAACTATAAAAGTTAGTAAACTATTTATATACTTTTAAATTTTTATTTTTATAAGCATTAATTATAACCTAAGTTCTAAAGTATTACTTAGGGTTTATAACTACTAGGGCTTATTATATATAAGTAGTAGTAGTAATAAAGTGCGTAACTTTATATTAAAGCTTATTATAACTTATTATAGGTTAAAAGGAACTAATTTAGTGCCTTAGAACTCTTTTTAGATATTACTAAAAGTAATTATAGCATTATAAGCTACTTTAAAGCATAGTAAGAACTTTATTTTTATAATATAAGTAATTTAGTTATGTATAAAGTTTTTAGCTTAGCGCCTATATATCTTTTTTAAAAAAGTAAAACAACCTACATTAAGTAGCTATAAAAGGTGTAATAAGTAAAAAAGCATGTAAATAGTAATAATTTTATTATTTTTATAGTATTACTAAAAATAAAGTAAGTTATAGCTTTTATAGCTATTAATAACTAGCAAATAGTAGCTACTAACAGTACACTTTTTTATATACACGTTAAAGTGCTTTAACTAGTCTAGACTAAGCTAATTAGTAGTCTAGCTACACTTAGAAATTATAATAACTTAATTTTAAAGTAGATTTTCTTTTTTATACTAGTTTAAAAAGTAGTTGCTACTTTAAAAGATAATAAAAAGTAAAATAGCTTACTTTTTAGCATTAATACTCTAAATAGCTGTTGTCTACTTCTAGTTACCTAGCTAGACTACTTTTAGCTATCCTTATCTCTCTAAACTTATAACAACTACTTTAGTAAATATCTAGCTTATTATAAACCTTATTTTATTAAAGTTATACATGTTGTTATTTTAGATACTATACTTAGCTTTAATATTCTTTATAAAGTTAAACTAGCTTTAAATTACTATAAAATCTTTATAAAAAGCTTTTTTATAGTTATACTTACACTTAAACTTTACTTTAAGCTTTAAGTAATACTTAATAAATATATTAAGCTAGTTTATGCTAATATAGCCTATATTATGCTTAGCATGTAAAAAATTAGCTATATTAGCTACAGCTACTAGCTAGAGGGGAAATCCTTATGCATTTAGCTTAAGTATATGCTAAATAATTACCTACTTTTTATTATTATCTAGCTTTTATAAGTTAGCTGTATAATTAGCTTAGAAAAGTTATCTAGTATATTAGTTACTTATTATTTTTTAAGGGACTTTACAGATAGCTGTAGTGTGTCTTTTAAAAAGTGTTATATTTTATTTAAAAGCTTAAAGTATAAGCTATATTTAACATTCCTTTAACATGTTTAAGTAGTGTTGTTAGAAATACATTAGTGTAAGAAAAGTAGTGTAGTAAGGTCTTAGCAAAAGTAAGCAACTTAGGTGTGTAAGCAACTCGCCTGTGAAGTACGTTATATATTATAAGATATACTAAAGTAATAAATGTCTTTAGAAATAGTTATAGCTACTTAGTCTTATTATAAAGATAAAACTAAACTTTAATTACACCCCCCCTAACTATAGTTAAGATTAAGACTATATACTTGTGTGGAGGATAAAATAGCCTGGCAGTAGCTGTTCAGAAGATCGGATGAAGTGACTCTGCTATCTAAGAGAGCTGAAGGCTCTCCTTATATACACCGAGCTTCGGAACATAATATCTCCAGATCCCGAGCTGCGTCCCAGGCTCTGAGCCCCAGCTAAGGCTCTTAGTATACGCGACAACTTGTTATAGTAACCGCTCTGTCTGTTGTGACTATTATGACTGCGGTCCTTAGCTCTGCGGTCGCTGCGGTCGCTGCGGTCAGCTATACCTGATCGGTATACCATGATCTGATTGTTCCGGCTGGTCTGCGCCAAGCCTCGTACTGTGTAGCCAAGAGAGCTGTCTACTAATAGTGATTGTACAGTTCCAATGCCGCCTGACACTCGCTTACAGCCCTATCCTAGGTTGTAACACATACTAAGCTAGTTTATGCTAACGTAGCCTAGATTACACTTAGCGTGTAAAGAATTAACTATATTAGCTATAGCTGCTAGCTAAAAGGAAAATTCTTATATATTTAGCTTAAGTATATGCTTAATAATTACTTACTTCTTATTATTATCTAGCTTTTATAAGGTAGCTATAAAATTAGCTTATAAAGGTTATTTAGTGTATTAGTTATTTATTATTTTTTAAAAAACTTTATACATAGCTATAGTATATTACTTTAAAAGTGTTATATTTTATTTAAAAGCTTAAAGTATAAGCTGTATTTAACTTTTTTTTTTTTAGCACATCTAAGTAGTGTTATTAAGAATGCATTAGTGTAAGAAGAGTAGTTTAGTAAGATCTTAGCAAAACTAAGTAACTAAGGTGTGTAAGCAACTTGCCTGTAGTGTACGTTAATAGTTTATTTTAAATTATTAATAAGTAATAAAAAGCCTATAACAGACTATATAAAAGGCTAATAAACTTAAATTGTTAAAGATATTTTCATGTTAGTATAGCTGTAGCCACACACAGAGAACCTTACCTACTAATACTAAATACAAGCTATTCTGAACCGCAAATTGCGAAGAGAAATGAACAAACACCATCATCTCCTAATGGTACCGTAACGAACAGAAACAGCCAACGAAGTGAAATAGACAAGGACCAAACACTAACGCCAGAACTTCGTGAGCGGCACTCATCAGTCATAATATCCCAAAACCCCAACCCTCGAAAGATGCATCAACTAACTCCGTTGATGCGAACCCGTCTCCCCGCCGATGATTGGTGTCCCCAATCATCTAGACACCGTTGCGCCAATACTTTATTAAATACAAGAAGGGACGAACAAAAAGTTGCCCTCAATCGGCCATATAGTTATTGAAATTTTCAGCGTCGAATTGGAAGTCATTGAAATCTGATGTCGATGAACACCTCTTGTCGTTGTAAGCAGCAAGCTGTGCTGATGGATTGTACGAGTTGTCGTTAGAGTTCATGTACAAACTACAATCCGCAAAGGTATTGTACTCGACCATGCTCATATTCATGTTCGGTAAGTCGATGGGCTGCGAAGCATTTGATGGATACGAGGCATCGTACGTGTTGACGCCCAATGAATTAGCAACAGTCACATTCGAATCGATGTTGTCCGAGTCACGTTGTTGAACGGCTCGCTTTTTCGATTGTTTGGGCTCGTTTCGCACGTCGACTTCATGAATCCAATGTTGCTTCAAATAGTCCATCGGAGGATCGTTACCTCCGCCGCTACCACCTCGTCTCTCATCGTGCTTGCCCTTCCGTCCCTGTTTCTTAGGGTGAAAGTGGAAGCGTCGCAAATGTGCGGCAGCATTGTAGTACGCACCGTAAATTTTCTGGTTGCGACAGTGCTTGCAGTTCGCGAGGAATTTCTTGTCTGGCGACGAATCATAGCATATGAAGCCTTTCCGGATTTGAGCATGCGCGCGTGCCTTGTGCCTGTCGAGCTCGTGGGGGCCACGGAAGCCGTTCGCATTTTCGTCGCAATGTGGGCATTTGACCTTTTCGTGCTTAGGTCGAGAGTAGGGAGCTTTAGTAATAAGAGCAACGTCTTTCGACGAACCATCTGCAGACCGCATCTGCTTCATCTGAACATTGGATGATGGTGAGCGAGTCTCATCGTTTTCGATTGCCTTTGGAGCAATCGGGCGAGAGGCTTGTGTGATGACCTCTCGGTTTCGTTGTGAGTGTCGGGAGCTAGTGGACGACGCTGAAGCGCTGCTCGAATCGCTCTCGCTCTCGTATGAAGTCGACCTCCGCATATCTTCCGCCAGGCACGACTGATTCTTAAAGGAAGTAAGTGTCGAAACACTTGAAGAAACATGTGCAGGGGGGGAAACAGTTTCACTGGAAGGTCCAGTGAAATTAGGAAAAGGAGAAGGATCAATATCGGAAGTGATATTTCTCGTGTCAACATCAGAAGCAAAAGAATTAAGAAAGGTATCCTCAGTGAGCACAGGGTACACACTTGAACAATCAGAACTAACACGCATCATTGAAAGGTCACAAACAAGTTGGTTGTTAAAACTATTCTGATAACTCATAGTGCTACTCGAGCGAGTAGCTGGAGTCATCAGAGTAGCTGTCGAGACTGTGCTTGGGGAAGCAGAGCCGTCCGACGACGGACTCCACAGTGGATTTTGTGTCAGTTGCTCGACAAGTTGTCGGCTGAGGTCTTGCTGAGAGGGAAAGGAGGGGGAGGTTGACGACTCAAGGTAGTTGATGTAATCGGTAGGGTCGTATTCGACTACGCCATTGTTGCCAAAGGTTGATATCTCATCGATGGTCTGGAGGGAGGGCCGGCTCCGGGTTGACAGAGACTCCGAGTACAGTGAGTATTCGCTCACCTGATGGCCAGCAAGCGGGGAAGAAGCCGACATGGCGGAGATGGATCGCTGACCAAGCCCATTGCTGTTGACGATATTGCTAAAGGAGAGTGACGAAGCCGAGCGGTTCATAGGTACTGCAGCAGGAGCTGAGTGTGTGCGGTCCATGGGGTTCGGGTCTGAGGTCTAGGGACCGTTAGAAGGGGAGGTGATAACCAAAGAGCAAGTGTTCCATACTGGAGTGTGGGTAATGGTAGGTGCACCATACGACATGGTTCGAGGACCCTGGCAGGGAGACGCAGGCTGGACATTGCACGTCAGGTGATTGCTACCAGAGCGCATCCAATGCTCCAGTCGCTCGTTTTCGGTAAGGTCGGCATTCCGTTTCCAAAATTCCAGTCTAGAATGCTCGATCATCTGGAAAACGGTGGGGCTGAAGTTAATCATCGCTTCAGGATATGGAATCTGCGACGCAATAGCGATCAGCAATGTCACTCAAACTAAGGCGTGCTATCATGCTTGGTCTTACTCTGGATCTTGGTGGCAGGTGGTGAAGAGTGAGGATACGAATGAGATGGGCGTTGGAATGGCGAGGCGAGCAGAAAGGGTCGGAGGGTGTGGGCATGGGAGAGGTTGGCTTTTGAATCGTGCGTTGCGGTGATGAGCTGGCAGCCGCAACCCCCAAGTTCGAAAGGCAGTTCACGAGTCGTGAGCCCTCCAACGCCATCTAACAGGGCACAGCTCAGTCTGCAGAGGGTCACGGGACCGCACATCGCATTTTCGGACCCCCCTGGCATTGGCTGCCGCTCACCGTCGCTGCGCTTCATTCGTCGCCTTGGTTTCCCTTTGCATTAGCCTCCCTGCTTTCATCCTTGGCACGGGGCTCACGGCAGCTGAATGTGCTCCCCGTTCCACCATATCTGCAGCTGTCTGCATCCGGTATCTTGTGCTATTACCGCGACATGTCATCCTCGTCCGCTCGTCATTGCTTTTGCGTCGCACCAAGCTTCTTGACCGCAACCAACGGATCCCATAGGATTACATTGCAGTATCTAGCGCTTTCCAGACCTTACGTCCACAAGGCAAAATTCAAAAAGGCAAAAAGGCAAAAAGGCAGTCAGACCAACAATGCCAAACACAAAGGGCGCTCGGCTGAGAGAGGGCAACGCGCAGATACGATAAGTCCTTCAGCGCCCTGTCGGAGTAAGAAAGCCAATCAAGGCACGGCCAAGGCAGACTGACCGCTCTCATCGTCCCATCCAACCGCTGTTGCGTCGCTGCTCTTGCCGAAGAAAGCATCTGACAGATCACTTCCTGGTTGCCCCACCTCATTGTTGCGGCTCTGCTACGATCATCATCCAATCAACGTTTCATTTCCACAGTGTCTCATCCTCCGACATTTTATCAAGCTGTTACTAATTACCCAATTAAGCAACCCCTTCCCATGGCCCTCTTCGTTGTATTCTCAGCTGTGCTCGGTGTTCTTGTGAGGACAACATGTAATGGCAGCCGCATACACCCGGAGGGCAACCCCCCTCATGGACTCATTGTGTTAACGAAGCTGCGCTCAGCATAGGCGTCAGCTCGATCATCTGTTTTGGCCGTGAAGCCCTCACCTTCTTTTTGGATGCGAACTATATTCTGCGGTAATTGCAAAGCGGACGCTAATGAGGGCAACGCAACAAAACGCCGCCTGGCTGACGTGGAAGGGGCTGGAACGGCGAGCTGTGAAGGACTCCCAACGCCATGGCTGTCGTCTTCCCAAAACCTATCCCATAACTAGTGTTACTCGCCAATCGAGGTCCTTCCCACAAGGTTTTGGAAATACGCGACGGTTCCGTCCAAGGCCGCATCATCAGAAGCCCTCCTTGTCCCACCTTCAAATTCGCTCATGACGGGCTCCAGTGTTGCTATCGAGCCTTTCCTGGACATTGCGTTGAGACGGATTGGGGTGGGCACGAAGACGTGGTGCTTTCCAGCGACTGGATGGACAGCTCGGAGCCAGTACGCAGAGTCAAGTCTGGGTGCTCTAGTTCATTCGCTCCCGAAGCTTCATGTGACCTGAGTGTCAAAGGCAGAGACAAGGATCGAACTTTGCTTAGTGAAATACTGTGGTATCCGGCCAAAGTATTGCACATTGTCAATGCGCTGTAGGGGTCCCTGGAACGCCATAGTAAATTTTATACACCAATCAACACGCTATTTGTATAGAAAGCTGTGTATCATTGCTCTGTCCAACACGCGCGTCTTAAGGAGATGATGGAGCTATCTACGCCACCCCAGAAGGTCGTCTCTCACGATGAGTGTGTCCAAATATACGCCCTACAACTAGCAGGGTGTCCGCAGCAGCATACTAGTAGCCTTCTTAATTTCTCACAAAAACTGGTTTAGTACACATATGCTAGAGAACGCATTACACTAAAGAAACAATCTAGTCACGCTCTACGCCTTACAGATGCCTAAGTTGATTAGCTTGTGGACTATATCTGTTACAACCAATAATCAACAATTTGATTAAGACCCTAGACGTCGCAACCCTCTTTAATAGGTTAACTCTAGAACTAAGCAAGCCTATATAGACTGATAACAATCTTAGCTACAAAGCCTATTACAACTTAGATACTGTAAAGATGGGATGGTAGGTAGCACGGATAGCACTGAGAGCAAGCTTTCGGAGAAAGATAGGAGTGTATTGTAAGAGAGACGAATCGCTGCCAAGCCTCGCTTGTCAGGATTCATGCTTATATACGAAGCACAGGTCATATGACCTCCAAACAGGTCAGGTGAGGCCATACTGGCCCGTTCTGGGACATCCGGCCTTATAGATACATAATCTGCCTTAACACTATACAATAGAGCAACTTAAAGTATATAGTCTATATAAATTACTATTAGAGTAATTTATAGTTAATTAAGTAGATTTCTGTCACGATTGTGCACGAGTAAGGTTATAGAGCTTCACAGAGGTCTAGTTTAATTACTATGTAAGGTATTATAGTAGGTACAAGACGTTGTGTAAGGAACAAGAAGGTTTAAAAGAAAATTAGTAATTAAATACTTAGCTTAGAAGTCTAAGCGCTTTAAGTATAAATTAAGCCTATTCTAAGTTTAGTTAGTGTTAAGGTAGTTTATGCTTAAGTTTATGTCTATGTTATATTATATTTATGTTAGACATGCACTAATAATACTCTAGTATGTGTCTAATATAGTTATGTCTAGAATCTAGGGAGGATACTGTAACAGTACCCCCCCTCTTATTAGAAAAAGAATTCTTTACATTAGTAGTTCTAGCATTAGGTTATTTTTGTTAGAGTATAAGTTTAGTTTAAATAAGTATTAGGCATAAAATTAAGTTACTATAAAGTTCTTTTATAAAGCTTCTGTAAGTTTCTATAATAGTTTATTATATCTAGTCTATTTTATAAAGTATTTATAAATATATTTTTTTTTATTAAACTAGATTTATTTAACATCTTCTATAACATATTTTAGTTTATTATTTATAATAATAAGTTTAGGTAGCAAGTTTAGCTGTTTAAGTAGATAGTTAAATTTAGAAGCTACTTAGCGCAGCAACAATACATAGAACACAGGGTGTATTTTTATGCTGTTAGGTAGAATTAATTAGTAAGCATGCAATAAAACTATATAAGCTACTATAAAGGGGCTAAGGTTTTTCTAATTAAGTTTTTTTAATTATTAGTTTATTTAGATATTTCTAGTGTCTAGCTAGACCTTCTTGCTAGCTGCATACATAGGGGTAGAGGTTTAAGATTAGTTTATATACTTTTATTAAAAAGCTTAAGCCTATATAAGCTTTTTATAAACATATTTAAATATATTTTAGATTTTATTAATAAGTCTATTTATGTTTATTACTTATATAAATTAATAAGTTAGTTAAAGAGTATTTATAAGTAGTTTAAATTCTATTTAGAGGTAGTATCTATAGTTTACTAAAAACAGAGATACTTATGTTAATTTAGATGTTATGTTATTAGCTTTAAACTATGCTATAGTTAACTATTTTACCTAGTTATTTTACTAGTAGTTTATGTACACTTATAGGACTTATTTTATTACAGTGTTTATGTTCTTAGTCTAGCTATTAGTCTCTAGGTAAAAAGCTGTAGATAGATAGAGGACAATTTAGAGCTATTTATAGAGTTTGTTCTAAAAGGCTAAGACAAACTGCGTACCTCTATCTAATATAATTATGTTAGGCAGGCTATAGTAAACCTATACATATTAGTAGAATAACTAAGCTATATTAAAAGCAGTTATAGAGAAATATAGTATTAAGTGTTAATACTTAGTTAAGTAATTAATAACTACTATAATATTTATATACTTTTTAGATAAAAGTAGGTTTATAATAAAATTAATTAATATGTCTTTTTAAGCTTATTTAAAAATTAGGAGTAGTTTAAGTAGGCTATTATACCTTTCTTAAAAGGCTTTTACTTTACAGCAAGTATAGCAACATAATATGTATTAGTGTACAGTATAGAACATGCAGGGCTAGTAGTACTCTCTCTATAGTATGTTAAGAGTCTTTTCTCTGCCTAAGTGTTTTTTAACAGGCAAGTTATGTATAATTTAAAGTAGTTTAATTCTTAGTTTATTAGAATTAAAGATTATAAGTTAGTTATAGTAATATAGCTTACTATTTTAGTTTTTATAGTTAGCTAGTGTTACTTTTTTTAACTAACTAGTGCTGTTTTAAAGCAGGTTTAAAGTTTTTTAGATAAATTTATTATTTAAATACTTATTAGTAATAATTTAATTAATTATTTAATTTATTTTATTTAAGTTAAGGTCTAAAAATAGCTTAAGTTAGAGTAAAGTTTAGTGTTAAGCTTTTTACACTTCTTTCTAAGCAGGGACATTTTAGGATTACCTTATAAAAGCATTTAGTTTCCTTCTGTTTTAACTAGAATAATAAGTAATCTTAAAATTAAAATAAGACAGGTATTTAAACTAATAAGCTTATTAGTAGCTAAGTTATTTTATAGTTATAAAGTACTACAAGTTCTTATAGTTAGATAGAACTTGTATTAGATGCGCTGCACTTTCTAGTTTAGGTTGCTATTATTTAAAGTAGTGTACTATAGCAAGTAATTTTTTATTATAGATCTTATAATTACCTTCTGCAGGACTTATTCTTTTTAAGAAGTATGTAATAGGCCTAATAGTCCTATCTAGCTTAGTCTAGAAGAGAACTCCTGCTACTACATAGTCTAAGGCATTAGCTTCTATAAGTATTAGTAGTTTAAAGTTAAAGTAGTAAAGTATTAGGGCTTTAGTAAAAGCTTTCTTTAGCTAGTTAAAAGACTATTAGTAATTTAAGTTAAAGTTAAATTAAACTTTTTTTTTAGTAAGTGTAATTATAGGGCTTACTAGCTGTAAAAAGTTATTAATAAATTATTAGTAAAAGTTAGTAAATCTTATAAAAGCTTAAACATCTTTTATGTTCTTTAGGTATTACTAATCTAGCATAGTCTAAACCTTAACAGGGTCTATTTAAATGCTATCTATAAAGATTATATATCTTAAATATATAACCTTTAATTAGTAGAACTTACATTTATCTACATTAAGTTACAGACCTGCTTTTTTTATAGCCTTTAGCACTAGGCGTATATACTGTTTGTGCTCTAAAAGGCTATTACTGTAGATTAGAATATTATTAATATACATAGTGCAGAACACATCTAGGTAGGGTTAGAGTAAGTTGTTTATAAAATATTAAAAAGTACTAGGCGTGTTAGCTAAGCTAAAGGGCATTACTAGGTACTTAAATAGTCTATATTAGGTCTAAAATGCTGTTAGCTACTTATTACCCTTTACTATCCTTAGCTTATTAAAGGTAGTAATAATATTTAACTTTATAAAATACTTTACTTTACTTAGTTAGCTTAAGGTTTCTTATAAAAAAAAAATTAAGTATTAGTTTTTAATAGTAATAGTGTTTAGTTCTTAGTAGTTAATATAGAATTAAAGCCTACCTCTAAGTTTCTTTATAAATAGTATAAGTAACACTACTAGTAAGAAGCTAGCTTAAATAAACCTTTTTTTTAGGTTTTTATTAAGGTATTTTTAAAGCACTTTTAATTTGTTTAGTAATATCTTATATAGTAGCTTATAACTAAGTTGTTTACTAGGCTTAAGAGTTATCTAGTAATTATATAGACATTATATTAGAAGCTTATTAAACTTATCTTAAAAAAAAACATGTAATAAGTTATAGTAGTCTTAAAAAACTATTATCTTTAAGTTAGTGTGTTTTTAGAGAGCTAAAGCTTAGTTTATATTAGAAATTATAACTGCATAGATTTTGTAATCTAGTTATTAAGCTAGAGTTATAAATAAAGTAGGTCTTATGTAGTAGATGTCTATCTGCTGTTTAAGTCCTAGTTTATATTTAAATTAGGTAAGTAAAGGTTTTTTAAAAGCTTTTTCTTTTTTAAGTTTAAGCAGTTGTTAAATTATTTTACATAGCCTATCTTAGTAAAAGGCCTAGCTTATTAGCCTTACTTAGGTAGTTTTTCTCTAAGTTATTAAAAAGTAGGTCTAAAAACTTTTTATATTAAGTGCTATTTAGGTGTTGTTTAGGTGTAAGCATAAGCATATATTTTAGCATTAGAAAGAGTTAAAGTTTAGAACTTACTCTTAGTAATTAAAGGCAACTTTATGCTAATATAGCTATAGTTGTTCTAGAATTAGGTTATAATGTCCTATGTTTATTACATAGAGCTTAATCTGCTCCTTATAGTATTAGTAGGTAATTATAATAGTTATAGTACAAAAAATAAAACTTTTTTAAGTTATTTTTTATTAAATCTAGTTAAGTAAATTATTTAAGTAAGTAGTGTTAATTAAAGATTTAGTTTATGCGCTAGTTTTTTATTAATGTAACCTATGCTATTTACTCTTAAGTTAATAAGAGCTTATATTAGAGCTAATATAGTTTTTTATTATAAACATATAAGAATATTAACTTAGTACTTCTAGTTATTAGTAGGGGACTTAGCCTATAGGTTAGCAGAGATCTAGTGTTAAATTAGTCCTAAAGGGCAACTTAGCCCTAGGACAAGCCTTTTTGCAGGCTCCTACTGCTATAGCTGCGGCTATGTTAAGAGTAGTAAGAGGGATTAAGGCTTAAATATAAGTTAAAGCCTTTATAAAAATAAGATTAAAATAGTAAAAATCTTTAATAAGTGCTAGCAGCGCTACTTACATAGACTTAAGAAAAGAGAATAAAGTAGTTTTAAAAGATATAACTATACTTACTACACTTAAAGTATTAACTTTTTTTTTTATAATCTTTACACTTTTTAGAACTAACTAAAGCATAATTTAAATTAATTTTTATTATATTAAAGTTTTTATTTATAACTGCGCTAGTTTAGGGGTGTATTAAGGCTTATACAGAGAGGAACCTTATGTTATTATTATAGGTAGTAATTAAGTTTGCATACGTGTTAAGGTTGTTTAGAAGGGGTTCTCCTACTATAGCGTGTTACAGTTTAGTTAAGAGGGAGTTATATAGGGCTATAATTAGACCTATTTTATTTAAGCCTATATTAAATATAAGTTAGCAGAACTTAGTAAAGTGTAAAGTAAAGCTTTTTTTTTTATTATAAAGTGTTTAGGTAACTTAAGGCTGTTAACTTTTTATTTAAGTCTCTATAAGTTACTTATAAGAACACTATAAATTAATCTAGGTTAATAATATCTTTATTTATTAGTAAGTTAATTAAGGCTGTTACATTATAGTTAAGTTAAAAGTAGGCATATAGTAACTAAAAGCGTTTAGAGAAGAATTAGTCTACATTTCTTTTAAGTTTATATTAGAGCTTATGTAAAAAAGAAGGTAGGTCTTTCTGTTTTCTATTAAACAGTAGGGGATTAGAGAGTTAGTTAGATTTTATTACTAAGTTAAAAAGATTATAAGTTATAAGCAGTGTTAAGCAGAAAAGAGTTAAGCTATTTCTAGACTTTTAAGTAGGCTTTAAGGCTAGTAAGTTCTTAGTTTCTACTACTATAACAGGAGTTAAGGCAGAAACAGACTACTTAATAACATAAAGCTATTCTTTAAAGTTCTTTTAAAAAGCTTTAAAGCTTATAACATAGTAGCTTTCTTATAAAGTAAGCGCTTTTTAAAAAGCTTTTTAGCTTACTTTAATAGCTTAAAGTTATGTAAGTACTAAGCTTATTAAATTAGATTTAGAGGCTATTTTTAGCTAGAGTTTTAACATAATATAATGTTATAATTATGCACAAGTAAGGTTATAGAGCTTTACAGAAGTCTAGTTTAATTACTATGTAAGGTATTATAGTAGGTACAAGATGTTATGTAAGGAATAGAAAGGTTTAGAAGGAAATTAGTAATTAAATACTTAGCTTAAAAGTCTAAGCGCTTTAGGTATAAATTAAGCCTATTTTAGGTTTAGTTAGTGTTAAAGCAGTTTATGCTTAAGTTTATGTCTGTGTTATGTTGTATTTGTGTTAAACGTGCACTAATAATACTCTAGTACGCGTCTAATACAGTTATGTCTGGGATCTGAGGAGGATACCGTGACAATTTCTTTAACATATACTTTATAATAACTAGTATTGTAACGGCGCAGGCAAGACAATAGGTCCAAATGCGGTAGGAATCCACTTAGAGGTATATGGAAGTGCGTGGGGACTTAATAACCTAGGAATACTATTAAAACCTATAGGCCTTGTACAAAAGGATATTAGAAAACTATTAAGCTAGCTACAGAAGAGAGGTGCGACTAAATACTTAGGGGAATAGGGGTAACAGCAGGGGGCAGGGCAGGGTCGGAGCCAGGTCGAGTCAGGGTCGGGGCCGATACAGGGACCCTTTAGATAGGTTCTAAGCAGCCCTAGATGGAACGATTCATGAGAATTGTTACAAGTATTAGAAATTATATAACATATTCTACTATTCAACTTGCTAAACTATTAAACCTAACAAAATCTCTTAGCATTGTAAACACTATGTAACATACACTACAGGCAAGTTGCTTATATACCTAAGTTGCTTACTTTTGCTAAAACCCTACTAAACTACTCTTCCTACACTAATACATTTCTAATAACACTACTTAGACATGCTAAAAGAATGTTAGATATAGCTTACACATTAGGCTTTAAAATAAAACATAACACTTTTAAAATAATATACTATAGCTATGTATAAAGTTTTTTTAAAAAATAATAAATAACTAATATGCTAGATGTAAGGCCGGATGTCCTAGAACGGGCTAGTATAGCCTCACCTGACCTGTTTGGAGGTTATATGACCTGTGCTTTGTATATAAGCATGAATCCTAACAAGCGAGGCTTGGCAGCGATTTGTCTCTCTTACAATACACTCCTATCTTTCTCTGAAAGCTTGCTCTCAGTGCTATCCGTGCTACTTACCATCCCATCTTTACACTAGACAACTTATACAAGCTAATTCTAAAGCTAACTTATAAAGGCTAGGTAATAATAAAAAATAAGTAATTATTAAGCATATACTTAAGCTATGTACAATAGGTGCTAAGAAGTCATCATCCTCTTGCTTAACTTACTATATTAGGTCAACCCACACACCTTAAAATTTTCCGCACTACTTGTTCTCCTCCTTCTCTACACTACTACTATGCTGTAACGATTCTACGAATCGTTCCATCTCGGGTCGCTCGGATCCTATCCGAAGGGTCCCCGTATCGGCCCCGACCATGACTCGACCTAGTCCCCTGCAGTTACCCCTATTCCCGCATGTATTTAGTCGCACCTTGCCCCTGTAGCTAGCTTAGTAGTTTTCTAATATCCTACGTACAAGGCCTATAGGTGTTATTAGTATTCCTAGGTCTCTAAGTCCCCA
The DNA here is from genome assembly GCF_010093535.1 of Lindgomyces ingoldianus. Classification (NCBI taxonomy): domain Eukaryota; kingdom Fungi; phylum Ascomycota; class Dothideomycetes; order Pleosporales; family Lindgomycetaceae; genus Lindgomyces; species Lindgomyces ingoldianus. Next base: position 779,939 of record NW_022985190.1, read on the forward strand.
CGCACTCCTATATGCCTCTAAGTAGATTTATACTGCATTTAGACCTATTATCTTGCCTGCGCTGTTATATTATATTAGAAAACTTACTTTTGCTAGTAACAGCCTTATTAATAATATTACATTAATTATTTATTTAACTATGTCTAACTTTAAAAAGTGTCTAATTTAGTTTAAGTTGCTATTTTTACACACTATTACATTTAATTATTTAGTTAGTATAAATAAGATCTTAGAGACTTTTTATTAACTAAAGCCTTTAGGTTTAGAACTTCTTATCCTCTGTAATTAAAATTGCCTTTAAAAAAGTTGTAAAAAGTGCGCTAAAGTAGAAACTTAAAAACTACTAATAACTTATTAGAATTAGAGACAACTACTAATGCTTAACTCTTAACTACTATTAGATCTTATTATAAAGACTATAACCTATTCTAGCTGCAGCTAAGGTAAAATGCTTACTTTTAAAACTAAACTACTACTAACTTTAATAGCTAAACCTTTTTTTGTAGGACTTAAAGCTAAAAACTTACTAGATTTAAAGTTAAACTCTAGTAGTATAGCTCTTAAGAACTAAGTTACTTAATTAAGGGCATAAATTAAATAGCTAACTAGATTAAAAACTATTAGTTTTAATTATTTTCTACTAACTACTAAATTACTTATAATAATGCCTTAAATTACTTTTACTACTTTAATAGTAAGAGACTTTTTAGGCACCTTTAAGCTCTTTTAAAGCTACTTTACTAAATATATGCCTAAGATTAAGAACTTTATAAATAGTAAAAAACCTATGTTTAAATAATAGTAAGCCTTTATTATAGATAGACTTAACATTAATGCAGATTACTATTAAAGTAAGCGCGCACGTATAGCGTTAGTATAGGGACACACTGCTAGTATTGCAAAGAAATACCTAGAGCCTAGATACCTAGCTAAATTAAATAACTTTTAGTTTAAAAACATAAAAAAATAATTAAGCTTTTATAAACATACTTTATTACTAGTAATAAAGAGATAGAGGCGCAACAGGCGTTTTAGACTTTAAAAATAAGTAAAGAAAAAGCATTTTTTACTTTTAAAGCTTACTTTATTAGTGCTGCTGTTAAAAAGTTTATATTAAAAGCAGAATAGTTTTTCTACTTATAGAAAAAGATACTACCTAGCTTAAAAGTACTAAACTTAGGTTTTAAGCACACTTAAAAGGGCTTTTTTTAAGACTATAGTAGCCTACCTAACAGCCTATAACATAGAAAAAAGGAATACCCTTGCTATTTTAGAGTAAACTGTTAATCTTACTTAATAGTTTACTATTAGATCTAGTATAGATTAGTCTTAAAAGGTTTCTAGTAATATATTTAAGGCAGTATACTATTCTAGTGCACTCTAACCTGCACCTCTATTAGTACCCTAGTCTACCTTAGTTACCTATAAACAATCTAGCTAAACACCTGCCCTAGAAAGACAGACAACTTCTAGCAACTATTATAATTATAAAAAACTAAAACATTTTGCTAGCAACTACCTTATTTTTAGAGTATAAAAAATAGAGTTAGAGCAGTAAGATTTTAAAAAAGAATTTATAAACATAAATAATTTTAATCTAAATGCCTTTTTAATAAGAAATAGTAACACCTAAAAAAACTCTTTATTTTAAGCTTAAGTAAGTATAATTTATTAAACATTAATTTATTACACTTATTTAGAGAAAAACACTTCTAAGTTTCTACTATTTTATATTTAAAAAGCATTAGAGTCTGTTTAAATTTTTTAGTTAATACTAGCGCTTATAGTTTTTTATTTATTAACTTACTAACTACTAAGTTATTATTTTAATGCTTTTATATTCTTATCTAACACTTACTATTTAAAGTTATAGTTAAGGGCTTTTAAAATTAGATCTAAGTCCCTATCTACTAGTATATCTGCCTGCACATGTAAATTAATAGAAGAAGCATCTAAAACTGCCTTTTTATTATTATAAACCTTAGCTTCTAAAATTACATTATTAGCATTAAATAGTTATGTTGTTTTAAACTCTATTTAGATACAGAGAGAAATTAGATTATATAGCCTAGCAAATATCTGCCTACCTATAAACTTTTACTGCCCTTGCTTATACAATTAACCTAGCCTGCGCGTGATAAAGAAGTAGAGCTAGATATTAAATAACACAACACACTATAAGAAAAGGACTAATTTTAGTAGTTATATAGCCTAACAATCTATTACATTAAAGGTTTGCTAAGGCTACTAAAATTATACAGATCTTCTATTATCTATAGTTTAAAGACACTTAAATTATTTTTCTACCTATCTATTAAAAAGTTTAGAATAGGTCTAAAGAAGGTTTATTTAGCTACTATTACCTTAATTTTAGCAGATGCTTTTTATTTTAATATAAAAAGAAAAAAGAATAAGTTCTTTTTAACTTTTATTTATAAAATTAAGTAGTTAATTAAAGATAAGTAAGCTTTATAGTTAAATACTAAACATAAAACTAAAGCATTAGTAAACCTTTAATTGCCCTTTAAATACTATTAGTACTAAGATGTATTTAGCCACATAGCAGCTTACTAGCTACTAGTACATTGTCTATATAACTATAAGATTGTCCTTACAGAGCCTTTTCCTAATAGTTATAGTCTGTTATACAAACAGAACCTTAAGGAGCTAGAGGTAATAAAAAAATATATTATAGATAATCTAAAATATAGCTTTATTAAGTAGAGTTAGAGCCCTTTTACATCTTTTATTCTTTATATATAGAAACTAAATAGCAACTTATGTATCTATGTTAATTACTATAAACTTAACGCTCTTACCTGCAAAAATGTGTATCTAATACTACGCATAGACAAACTTTTATTAAGACCTACTAAGGCAGTAATTTTTACTAAGTTTAATATTTGCACAGCCTTTAATAAGATTAGGATAGATCTAAGTTCTAAAAAGTGTACTACCTTTTAGACATAATATAAAACCTATAAGTGTAAAGTTTTGCCTTTTAGATTGTGTAATAGTCTAGTAACTTACTAGCGCTATATAAACAATGTATTAATTAACTATCTAGATAATTTTTATATTACTTATCTTAATAACATTTTTATTTACTTTAAAAACAAAGTAACTTATATTCTCTATGTTAAAAAAGTCTTAGAAAGGCTCTAGTAAGCAGAATTATAAGTAAAGATTAGAAAAAGTAAATTTTATATTACTTAAATAAGGTATCTTAGCTATATACTTTTAAACAAAGGACTAGAGGTTAACCTAGAGAAAGTAGAGGTGCTACGCAACTAGCAGGCGCCTACTACTGTAACAGGTGTAAAATCCTTTTTAGGCTTTACTAAATTTTATTAGCAATTTATTCTAAAAAATTTTTATATAGTAAAACTAATTATTATGCTTTAAAGCTCTACTACTTTTTTTATATAAACTTTAGAGTGTAACATAGCTTTTAAAAAGCTAAAGTCTATGCTACTAAGTATACCTACACTTTGCTATTTTAACTTTATGTTATAAACTAAAATTAAAACTAACACTTTTAATAGAGTAGTAGTAGGAGTCTTTTCTTAGAAACAAGTAGATAGAAATTAGTGCCCTGTATTATTCTATAGTAAGGTTCTATCTAGTTTAGAGCTAAACTAGAAGATACATAATAAAGAGCTATTTATAATTATTACTACATTTAAATAATAAAAAGCTAAGCTTACATTTATAGCAACAAGCACTCTAGTATATACTAATTATTATTTATTAAAGTACTATATAATAACAAAGGTGCTAAATGCTTGTTAGGTCTATTAAGCTAAAAAGTTAGCTTAGTATTACTTCTAAATTAAGTACACCTCTAGTAAGAATAACACTAGAGTAGACATTTTTAGTTGTTGTAAATAAGATATAGAAAATTTAAGAGCAGCTTAAACTAATAATAAGTTAAAAGTTTTACTAGGACTACACTAACTACACCTCTAAATTAACTCTAAACTAGCTTAGTACTATATTGCTTAAACAATAACTTAAGCAGCTACACTAAATGTTATAGAAAAACTAGACTAGGTTATGTCTCTAAATTCTTTAAAATTAATTAATGTATTACTTTAAAAGAATTAAGCCTTTTTTATATAAAAGTAAAAACTTCTACCTTGCTATTATTAGATAGGAAATAGACTACTTCTCTATGCTAACTGCTTATGTGTGCTAGTAGACTTATTACTGTGTACCTAACTTATTTAAAAAGTTTATAACTAAGTATCTTTAGCATATTCTAGTGCTACTAAGACTTATTAGTTACTAGCCTAAAAGTACTACTAAAAGAGTATAAAAGCTACTTATAAATAATATGTATAGAATTACCTTCTTTATTATAAGGCTTATCTAAAATAGACTTAAACTCTAGGTTTTATCTACTCTCTACTAATTCCTGCTTAACTAATGCAGCACCTATGCATTAACTTTAAGGAGTTTTTTAAAGATAAGTCTAGATATAATTAAATTATAGTTATAATTAATTACTTATTAAAACAAGCTATTTCTATCCCCTACTATAAAATAATTAACGCCTAGGGAATAGCTGCTTTATTTATTTAATAGGTGTACTATTTTAGCTACACACTTAAAACTATTATTTTTAACTAGGGACCTTAGTTTATATCTAGTTTCTAGTCTAAATTTTATTAAATTTTAAGTGTAAAAGTTAAGCTTTCTACTACTTATTATAAAAAAATAAATAGCTAAATAGAGATTATAAATAAGTATATTAATTAAAAACTAAGGCTTTTTATATTTTTTTACTAAGATAACTAGAGTTTTTTACTGCCCCTAATTAATTAGGCTTAGATAACTTTACTTTATATAATAATTAAAATGTTTTTATATTAAGTCCTATATAGCTCTAAACTATGTTAAAGCTAGGACTAGAAACATTCTATAGAACCTATTATAGCTATAGACAAGCTAAATTATAAGGATGCTTTAGCATTAGCAACCTGCATGCATGTAGCCTAGGAGTTAGCTAAGACCTATATAGAAAAGGCCTAAGATTAGATGCAAACTGTAGTTAACTGCTACTACTAGCTAGTTAACTAGAAGGTTAGTAACATAGTCTACTTAAACACTAAGAACTTTACTATTTAAAGACTTAGCTAAAAACTATCTAAATAATAAAAAGGCCTCTTTAAAGTACTTAAATAAGTTAGAAAATTATACTACCTAAAGCTACTTTTAAAGTTAAAGATATATAATGTCTTTACACTAAACATGCTCTGCAAAGACCCTTAGAATCTACTTCTAAAATAAAAACCTCTAAAACCCCCTAAAATTACTATTAATAAAGTAAAAGAGTAGAAAGTAGAGGAAATACTTACTAGTAAGCTTTACTAGAAAACACTTAAGTACTAAGTAAAATAAGTAGAACATAACCTTAATCTAGTCTAGTATAAGGCTTTAAATTTTATAGGTTCTCCCTATAAACTAAAGGCTTTTTATAATAAGCATTTAAATTAGCTAGAACTTTTAAAGGCCTTATGTAAGTAAATTAAGGCTTTTAAAGCTAGTGTAGAAGGCATAAATTACTTAGTAAATAATAAGGTATAAAAGTAAAAAGTAAATTTATAGTTATACATAATAGTATTATAACTTTATAGACATTGCGCTAGGGAGGTCTAACAGTAAGCTGTTAGACACCTCTAAACTCTCTTCTACCTCCTCCTTTACCCTTTTTTCTCTTCTCCCTCCCCTTCTTCCTCCCCTCTAGACTCCCTCTAAACCCCCTCTGCCTTATTCTTAGCTGCCTAAGAGCGCTGTAATGTCTGCCTAAAAGTTAGACACTAGAGCTTCTAGAGCTAAAACCTAATAAAGCAGCTTAGAGTTTTAGTAGAATAAGGCCACCTAGACACTAGCTACAGGAAGACTAGCTTTCTAACTCTTTATAACTTACACTACCTGCGCTAGGTTCTAAGCAGACTTTAAAATAGCTTTAAAAGCTCTTTTTTTATCTTTTTTACTCCCTATGTTTTAGGCTGCTGCCTATAGCTTAAAATAGCTCTAAAGGACTAAAAATTCCTCTTTATAATATAAGAGGACTTACGCGCGCGTTAGTGAACTATACCCTAGCTATATTAGACTATATTTATATAAAGTTGCATTTTTTATTATGTAAGGTGTAATACTTGCATTTCTTTAATCTAAAGGACTAAAAAAAGAACTTAACTTAAAGGCTACAGGCTAGGGCGTAGGCAGCCTAAAGGCAGATAACTTAAAAAGCCTCTAAAGAGGCTCTAGAAGGGGGGCAGAGCAGTATAGTAAATTTCTTTAATACTATAATTAGTTAGCAGACTAAGCTATAAGATGTTAGGTGCATAATAATACTTATAAAGTAGAGATTTAGATAATAGCTAAAAAAGAAACTAACAATATTAATTAAACTATATAAGTAAAGTAAGTAAACACTTATTACTATAAATAATAAATTTACTATATTAATAATAACTACACTACTAGTTACTCTTAAATAAAAACATTATAACAAAGGCATTATAATAGTATTAGGTTTTTAGTTTATTTTTTAGTAACAGGAAATTTTAGTTAAAATAGTTATACTTGTTATATCCTATCTAAATTAGTTTTAAATTAGTTCTAAATATTTTCTACACACTGCAAATAAGGACTATTAGCTTATAGAAAGGGGGGTAGTGTAACAATTCTACAAATTGTTCTATCTTAAGTTGCTTAGATCCTATCTAAAGGGTCCCTGTATCGGCCCTGACTATAACTTGACCTAGTCCCCTGCAGTTACCCCTATTCCTGCATGTATTTAGTCGCACCTTACCCCTGTAGCTAGCTCAGTAGTTTTCTAATATCCTACGTACAAGGCCTATAGGTGTCATTGGTATTCCCAGGTCTCTAAGTCCCCACGCACTCCTATATGCCTCTGAGTGGATTCATACCGCATTCGGACCCAGTGTCTTGCCTGCGCCGTTACATATGCCTTTCTAACCTAAAACTGCTTGCTGTGAATATAATAAGCCTACTCTTACTAGCATCTAGGCGCTCTCTTATATTAGTTTTAGCCTTTTAAAGATATAAAAGACTTTTCTTATTCTAATTCTATTAATTAAGTTAATACTTAAGCAGTTGTAAAAATATAAGAATAAGCCCTAAAAAAAGGCCTGTTACATAGAGAAACTTTTAAAGCTTAATAAGCGCACAGAGTAATAATTAGTATAACACTTAAAGTAGTTTCTTTTTAAAATGTATAAAGTACTTGCTACTTCTAAAAAAAAACAACTGTAATCTATGTTAATATAGTAAAGTAATACCTATAAAAAAATAAGTACTATGCATTTAAACTATGCGCTAAGCTTTACTTTAAGCCCTTTTATAAGCTTAATTATTGTTGCTAGAGTGCCTATATAAAAACCTAAGATAATAATAACTTTAAATATGTCTACTTCTTTAATAAATTAACTTTTAAAGTAGGACTTATCTCTACTACCTAATACTATAAGTAGAAGAAGGGGGCATTATGTGCATATAAATCTTAATACCTAAAGCCTACTTTTAAAAGTAGGAGAAGCTCTGTTAGAGTATAAGCAGCTATATCCTAGGATTTTAAGTTAGAGCTAGTTATACTGCCTTAAAGTAAGTAAATAAACTTAAGAAAATACTATAATAAGGTTTTAGCTACTTACATGCAGCTATTTTATGCTAAAGTTTTTAAAAAACACAGTATTACGTTGTAGTAAAAGAATAGAGCTTTATACTATAGGTTAAAGATAACTACAGGTTTCTAAGAAAAGCTTTGCATAGATTATATAGTGTAGCTAGCATAAAGTCTTAATTTAAATCCTATTAAAAACTTTTAGCGCATTATAAAGATTTAGATTTTAAAAAAAAGACACTAAATAAGTAATATTAAAAAGATAGAGTCTATTCTAAAAGAGGAGTAGGATAAGTTAAAGCTAGAAGATTAGCAGAAGTGTATATTATTTATGCCCTAGCGCGTTGCTGACGTTAGGGCTGCCTAGGGAGGCTCTACCTGCTAGTGAATAATTGCTACTTTAAAAGATTCTCTGTTATTAATTTTATTATATAAACTAAAAGCTTTAATTTTTAATTGTAATCTATCTCTAAAATCCTTATAGAAAACTGCGTGGGCAGATTGTATTCGCTTGCGCACGGTGCAGAGGATGATCACTTCCTGGCACCTACTGTACACAAGGATTTTCCTCTTAGTTAGTAGCTGTAGCTAATATAGCTAATTCTTTACGCGCTAAGCGTAATCTAGGCTATGTTAGCATAAACTAGCTGTAACGATTCTCATGAATCGTTCCATCTCGGGCGTCCTAGAACCTCCGGAAGACCCCCGTATTGGCCTCGACCCTGACCTGGCCCTGACCTCTGCTGTTACCCCTATTCCCTTATGTATTTAGTTGCACTTTGCCTCTGTAGCTAGCTTAGTAGTTTTCTAATATCCTCTTATACAAGGCCTATAGGTGTTAATAGCATTCCTAGGTTTTAAGTCCCTACGCACTTCTATATGCCTCTAAGTAGATTTCTACTGCATTTAGACCTATTGTCTTACCTGTGCTATTATATTATATTAAAAAACTTACTTTTACTAGTAACAGCCTTATTATAATATTATACTAATTATTTATTTAACTATGTTTAAGCTTTAAAACATGTTTAATTTAGTTTAGGTTATAATACTTACACACTATTATATTAAACTATTTAGTCTATAAACTAGATTTTATTAACCTTTAGTTAACTAAAGCCTTTAGGTTTAGAACTTCCTATCCTCTACAATTAGAATTGCCTTTAGAAAAGTTGCAAAGAATGCGCTAAGGTAGAAATTTAAAGACTACTAATAACCTATTAGAATTAGAGACAACTACTAATGTCTAACTCTTAACTACTAACCTCTAACTACTAAATCACTCTTAATAATGCCTTAAATTACTACTACTACTCTATAGCAAGAGACCTTTAAGGCACCTCTAACAACGTCTAAATGTTACTATACTAAACGCACAACTAAGATTAATAACTGCGCAGATAGCAAAGAATAAAGAGCAAGTCTTAATTATTAACTAGCTAGACATCTATACAGATTACTATTAGAACAGGCGCGTATAGCGTTTAGTGTGGAGGACACTGCTAGCAGTGTAAAGGAATACTTAGTAAGGACACCTAGCTAAATTAGACTAGTTTTAGTTTAAGAATGCAGAGGACATAACAGTAATACTTTGTACTATAACTACTACTAATAGGGACTATTAGTCTATAGAGGGAGGGGTAGTGTAATAATTCTTATAAATTGTTCTATCTTAGGCGTCTTAGAACCTCTAGAAGGCCTCTGTATCTGTAACGATTCTACGAATCGTTCCATCTCGGGTCGCTTGGACCCTATCCGAAGGGTCCCCGTATCGGCCCCGACCATAACTCAACCTAGTCCCCTGCAGTTACCTCTATTCCCTTATGTATTTAGTCGCACCTTGCCCCTGTAGCTAGCTTAGTAGTTTTCTAATATTCTTTTATATAAGGCCTATAAGTGTTAATAGCATTCCTAGGTTTAGAGTCCCTACACACTTCTATATGCCTCTAAGTAGATTCCTACTGCATTTAGACCTATTATCTTGCCTACGCTGTTATATTATATTAAAAAACTTACTTTTACTAGTAATAGCCTTATTAATAATATTACATTAATTATTTATTTAACTATAGCTAACTCTAAGAAGTGTTTAATTTAGTTTAAGTTACTATTTTTACACACTATTATATTAAATTATTTAGTTATTATAAATAAGATTTTAAAAACTTTTTACTAACTAAAGCTTTTAAGTTTAAAACTTTTTATCCTCTATAATTAAAATTACTTTTAGAAAAGTTATAAAAAGTGCGCTAAAGTAGAAACTTAAAGACTACTAATAACTTATTAAAATTAAAGATAACTACTAATGCCTAACTCTTAACTACTTTTAAACCTTAGTATAAAGCTTACAACACGCTCTAGCTATAGCTAAGGTAAGATGCTTACTACTAAAGCTAAATAACTACTAACCTTAATAGCTAAACTTTTTTTTTATAAAACTTAAAGCTAAAAACTTACTAAATTTAGAGTTAAACTCTAGCAGTATAGCTTTTAAAAACTAAGTTATTTAATTAAAAGCATAAATTAAATAGCTAACTAGATTAAAAACTATTAGTTTTAATTAACCCCTTCTAACTACTAAATTACTCTTAATAATGCCTTAAATTACTTTTACTATACTAATAGTAAAAGACTTTTTAAGCACTTTTAAGCACTTTTAAAGCTACTTTACTAAATATATACTTAAGATTAAGAACTTTATAAATAGTAAAGAACCTATGTTTAAATAATAGTAAGCTTTTATTATAAATAGACTTAACATTAATTTAGATTACTATTAGAGTAAGTGTGCACACATAGCGTTAGTATAGAGACACACTACTAGCATTACAAAGGAATACCTAGAGCCTAGATACCTAGCTAAATTAGATAACTTTTAGTTTAGAAACATAAAAAAATAATTAAGCTTTTATAAATATACTTTATTACTAGTAATAAAAAAATAAAGGTGTAATAAGCGTTTTAGACTTTAAAAATAAGTAAAAAAAAAGTGTTTTCTGCTTTTAAAGCTTACTTTATTAGTACTGCTATTAAAAAGTCTATATTAAAGTTAAAATAGTTTTTTTACTTATAAAAAAAATACTATTTAGCTTAAAAGTACTAAACTTAGGTTTTAAACATACTTAAAAAAGCTTTTTTAAGTTAATAGTAGCCTACTTAACAGCTTATAACATAAAAAGAAGAAACACTTTTACTATTTTAAAGTAAACTATTAACTACACCTAACATTTTAATGTTAGACCTATTATAAATTAATCTTAAAAAAGTTCTAGTAATACATCTAAGGCAGTATACTATTTAAGTGCACCCTAACCTGCACCTATGTTAGTACCCTAATCTACCCTAGCTACCCACTAACAACCTAGCTAGACACCTGCCTCTAAAAGACAGACAACTTCTAGTAACTATTATAATTATAGTAAACTAAAACATTTTACTAGTAATTATTTTATCTTTAGAGTATAAAAAATTAAAGTAAAGTAATAAAAATTTAAGAAAAAGTTTATAAATATAAATAATTATAACTTAGATTTTTCTTAGATAGAAAATAAAAATGCTTAAAAAAACCTTTTATTTTAAGCTTAAATAAGTATAACTTAGTAAATATTAACTTATTACACTTATTTAAAGGAAAACATTTTTAAGTTTTTACTATTTTATGCTTAAAAGGCATTAAAGTTTAATTAAATTTCTTAGTTAATACTAGCGCATATAGTTTTCTATTTATTAACTTAATAACTACTAAGTTTTTATTTTAATGCTTTTATATCTTTATCTAACACTTACTTTTTAAAGTTATAGTTAAGGGCTTTTAAGACTAAATCTAAGTTCCTGTCTACTAGTATATCTGCCTACACATGCAAATTAATAGTAGAAGCATCTAAAACTGCCCTTTTATAATTATAAACCTTAGCTTATAAGATTATATTATTAGCATTAAATAGTTACATTATTTTAAACTCTAACTAGATATAAAAAGAATTAGATTATATAGCTTAATAAGTATTTTACTACTTATAAACTTTTACTGCTATTGCTTATGCAATTAAACTAGCCTACGCGTAATAAAAAAGTAAAGTTAGATATTAGATAACACAACGCACTATAGAAAAAAGACTATATTTAGTAGTTATGCAGCCTAATAATTAACTGCATTAAAAGTTTACTAAGGCTACTAAAATTATACTACTCTTCTATTACTTATAGTCTAAAAATACTTAAATTATTAATCTGCTTATCTGTTAAAAAGTCTAGAATAAGTTTAAAAGACATCTATTTCTTTACTATTACTCTTATTTTAGCAAATGCTTTCTATTTTAATATAAAAAGAAAAAAAATAAGTTTTTTTTAACTTTTATTTATAAAATTAAGTGTTTAATTAAAGATAAGTAAGCTTTACTATTAAATAATAAATATAAAACTAAAGTATTAGTAAACCTTTAATTACTATTTAAATACTGTTAGTACTAAGACATATTTAGCTATACTGCAGCCTAATAATTACTAGCACATTGCTTATACAACTATAAGATTATTCTTACAGAACCTCTGCCTAACAGTTACAGTCTATTGTACAAACAGAACCTTAAGGAGCTAAAGGTAATAAAAAATATGTTATAAATAATCTAAAATATAGCTTTATTAAGTAGAGTTAAAGCTCTTTTGCATTTCTTATTTTTTATGTATAAAAACTAAATAGTAACTTATATATCTATGTTAATTACTGCAAACTTAATGCTATTACTTATAAAAATGTGTATCTAATACTATGTATAGACAAACTTTTATTAAGACTTATAAAGGCAGCTATCTTTATAAAGTTTAATATTTGTGTAGCTTTTAATAAAATTAGAATAAACCTAAGCTTTAAAAAGTGTACTACCTTTTAGACATAACGTACTTCATAGGCGAGTTGCTCACACACCTGAGTCGCTCACTTTTGCTAAGACCCCACTAAACCACCCTTCCTACACTAATGCATTCCCCACAACACTACTTAGACGCGCTAAAAGAACGTTAGATACAGCTTACGCTCTAAGCTTTTAAATAAGACATAAAACTCTTAAAGAAATATGCTATAGCTATGTGCAAAGTCCTATAAAAAATAATAAATAACTACAGCACTAGACAACCTTTACAAGCTAATTCTACAGCTAAATTATAAAGGCTAGGCAATAAAAAGAAGCAGGTGATTATTAAGACTATACTTAAGCTATATGCGCGAGGAATTTCCCCTTAGATAGCATTTGTGGCTAATATAGCTAATTCTTTGCGCGCTAAGCGTAATCTAGGCCATGTTTGCATAAACTAGCCTAGTATGTTTATAAAGTGTTATTTAGAGCTTAAAGTAACATTTAAGCGTAAGTACAACTATAAAAGAGCCCTCTACAAGAGTCCTAGGGTAATTTAGGGCAGGTTTAGCCTTATAGAGAATATTAAAGCTAAGTATAGCATCTAGGATAATAACATGTACAACTTTAGCAAGATAGGGTTTATAATTAGCTAGATATCTCTTAACTATACTTGCGCTTAAAACTTTACTTTAAGCTCTAAATAACGCTTCACAAACGTACTAGGCTAGTTTATGCAAACATGGCCTAGATTACGCTTAGCGCGCAAAGAATTAGCTATATTAGCTATAAATGCTATCTAAAGGGAAATTCCTTGCGCATATAGCTTAAGTATAGTCTTAATAATCACCTGCTCCTTTTTATTGCCTAGCCTCTGTAATTTAGCTGTAGAATTAGCTTATAAAGGTTGTTTAGCGCTGTAGTTATTTATTGTCTTTTACAGGACTCTGCACATAGCTATAGCACATTTCTTTAAGAGTTTTATGTCTTATTTAAAAGCTTAGAGCATAAGCTGTATCTAACATTCTTTTAGCGCGTCTAAGTAGTGTTGTGGGGAATGCATTAGTGTAGGAAGGGTGGTTTAGTGGGGTCTTGGCAAAAGTGAGCGACTCGGGTGTGTGAGCAACTCGCCCATGAAGTACGTTAATATAGAATATATAAGTGTAAAGTTCTGCTTTTTAGATTATGTAATAGCCTAGCAACTTACTAGCACTATATAAATAATTAGCGGAGCTTGCTCTGCTCCTTTCTATAGACTTTAGTTTTCTTTAGTTAGGGCTTAGCAGCTAAGAATTACTGCTTTTAGCCTTTTTAGGCTCACGTAAGCATAAAAACAGCAGATCCTTAGATAATTATTTCCTGCGTAAAAACTAAAACCTTGCTGCGCGTGTTGTCTAATACCTGTCTAATACCTTCTGCTATAACCTACAACATAGTACCTCTACTATTTAACACTAATAAACCTCTTTTACTTTATAATAATTATTATCACCTTATAGATCTACAAAAAGACAGGACGTTCCTCTAATAAAAGGTTTAATGTGCGCCCTATAATACACAAATCTAGGCAAGGAAGCGCTCTACCTAGGGCAGCCCTATACCTCTACTGCTAGCTAAGAGGCGCGCTTTTACTAATATTACATATGTTGCAAATAACAGACTACAACCCTATATCCTGCTGTTGTCTCCTCTAGTACCCCTATGTTGTTATTGTTCTACGCTATTA